>NC_134645.1:4217500-4345000 GCF_030463565.1 Pelecanus crispus | reverse complement strand
AAAAAAGTTCTCTGCACAAGGCAAGGGGTAGTATTTTTAGAAATAAATGTGTCCTGGACTTGCTGCCCTGTGCCACAGATAGTACTCATGCTGATGCCTTGCCTGGCAAAAAGACCTTCTATTCTGGCTGCTTAAATAATGCACCAGATTAAATTCAATGCATTGGTTTGGCTGGATGTATTTTTAGATAGTTCAGAAGTGTATAAATACCAAATCCACATATAATTCCATACACATCCAAAGGAAAATATTCCACCTCAAAATTTGACATTACATTGGTCTTCAAGAAATGATTTGTTAATCTCATTTCCTTTCCCCCCTGCTTCCCAGTCCTGGAATATTGTGTGTTCCCTTCTGTAATTTTTTTAAATAGCCGTTTGAGGTAACGTACAGACACAAAAACATTTTCTCATTTGCTCTCCCCCCTCGCCCCCCCATGCTGTTTTCAATGTACTAAAAGAGGAAAAAATATCCAAGGCAAACCCACATAACTGTAGCAAACTGTTTCTGAGCAAGTCATAATAATGAACAACACATGATCTGAAATGTGATCAGCAAACATATACTTATGCCAAGGAATTTTTGCCATTCACATACCAAGGTTCTGTAAATCAGTAAACCGCGGTGGAGGAGCCCCGGCGTGGTGAGGGGAGGAGCAGGAGCAGGAGCAGGACCAGGATGGGCCACCCCGGCCACCCTTGTTCGCGGAGCCGGGAATGGGAACAAGTTTTCTCTCTTCCACCTTCCTCCTCTCCCTCTCTGTCCACGCACCAAAAAGCAAAACCAACGAGCAGACCTTTAAAGAGTAAAAGTGCAGTCTGAGATACCTTCAAATAGAGCAGGCAAATAAGTAGCAAAGGAATGAAATTTCATTGCAACACATTTTATGGGTGGGGTTTTTTTTTCCCCCCCTTCCCCCCCACATCTTACACAGAACCAAAATGTAAATTACTTTCTGGTCCTAATTGGATTTAATTATTTCTTTAGGAGAGGATGGGTGGGAGGGGGTGGGAATGGCACACAGCTGTCCTAACAAAACAAAGGAGCCAGAAAAACCTCACTTTCCCCCATGTTGGCTAATAAACGGTGCAGAGAATCTTAGCGCTGGCAAGCCAACGGAGCGCAGTGTAGACCTGGGGAAGGGGTAAGAGCTGTCTGCAGGCGGGAGCGTTAGGAGAAGGCCAGGCTAGCTCTTGTGAAGTGCTCCTTAAATGGCGATTCGTCGTCTTGTATTAACTTCTGTAACTGCCCTGGTTTTTAGAGCACCCAGCCTGGCCCTTCCCTTGACCTAAATCGCCTTGCCCGGATGGCTTGGCCCTGCGGCAAGACCCAACCTCAACATTGGGCTGCGGATCCCACCATCGCCTCTCGCCTGGGAAGCACCGGCCTCCCCGGGGTGCTGGCGGGGGGCGCAGGGAGTGGATTTGGGCCCCTGGCACTCGGCGGGGTGTTCCCTGCGCGATCAGGGTCTCCCCGCCGGCAAGGGAGCTGGCTGTGCCCCCCGGCCGGGCTTTGGGGCACTTGGGCGATGGCAGCGACGGCCGGGCGAGCTGATGCCGCTTCGTAGGTTGATGGCACCTATGTTGCACCCGCGGATCTCAAAGCGCTTTACAAGCTTTAATGAATGTGACCACTAAGGTGATTTATACCGCGATTCATTATTGGTATTGGAGGGACTGTATTCTTATTTTGTCATTTGCTGTTAAAATTAATACACTCCATGCTGGCTATAAAAGTGTATTTGCATTTAATTGCAAGTCAGAATGAATTAGTGGGTATGATTTAAACCCGAACTCACTCCTCAAAAAGAAGTCTTCAGTGGGGAAGGAAAAATCAAGCTCCCCGCTGGATTTCTTCGGTGGACGTAGGGATGGAGAGAGGAGTCGGGGAGGGGGCAGGCGGGGGCTCAGGTCCTTCTTTTTTTTTTTTTTTCCAGTTCTTGAGGTTGCTTTCAGCGAGAAATGCCTTTGCCAGGAGGGGCTTAGGCAAAGTGGTCAAGCACATCTGCTCCTGGGAAGGTAGGAAAGAAAAGAGGTTACTAGTAATAGGGCAGCAGCACAAAGGGAAAATTGTACACTGGAAGCATTAGTCTCCTCTGCGGTGGTGTGGCCAGACTGGTTTAGCAGACAGGATGATAGATTGCTTTGTCAAGGGTCCCAGGGTGTGCCCTGAACTTGAAGCACTTTGTTTATCTTGAATAGAAAGGGAAAAGCACAGACATAATCGATGTCTAGTTTTTTAGGAGGGAGGAAGAGGTAGAGGAGGGAGCCGGAGGGGGGAGGCGGTGGGGGGAGGCCCTGGCTGTGGCTCTCCATTAACAGATGAACTTGGCTGAAGTCCAGAGTTTGATGAGAGAGTGTCACAGCCCCGGAGCCGGCCAGCCTTTTCAATAATTTTCTTCTTTTTTTTTTTTTTTTTTTTTAATACCTGCTGACTGTACATCAAATGCTCCCAGGTCTTTTGGCTAAAGGCAAGAAGGGGAGGGGGTGGGGGGGAAGACACAGCTCCATTTTTTCCCTCTGAACCAGTTGAGACCAGTCCCTTGGCCACGCACGCAGGTTCTATCATCCTTCCTGGCTCGCTGTTGGGGAAAAAAGAGTTGTCACCGTGCCAGTAACCTGAGGGCCCAGGACAAAAAAGAAAAAAAAAAAAAGAAAAAAAGAAAAAAAAATAAAAGGGGGTTTGGTGTTCTGAGAGGCAAATTAGAGTGTGTGAGAGCAGGAGGGGTTGCGTGTGTTTGGGAGATTTCAGAAACAGCAGGAGTTAAATTCCGGGGTAAAAAGCATCTGTAAGGCAACCCCTGCCTGGCTGGGGAGGGCAAAACCGGGGGACGGACCGAACGCACGTCCGCAGCCTGTGAATGATAAGCACCTTTACGCGGTGGCTTCCACCCATTTAAATAACTTTACAAGAAAAAAAAAAAATTAAATTGACTCCCTAGCACAGACCTGCACTTGGTGTGAAGGTGGCTGCGCTTCCAGCCTTTACGCAGCCATCCCAAAATTTTGCCGGGCCGCGCACGACGTCAAGGTGCTTTCTTGTAACGCCGGGGGGGGGTGAGAATAAAGACAAATCGGGGATCTTCACTGCGTTATCGTTGTTTTTTTCTTAAAGTTACTGGCTTTGCAAGAGGCGGATTTGGCAGGGAGGTAGTAAATGGGGCTGCGGCGGATGCTACCTGGGAGCTCGCAGCATGAGCGCCGGATCGGAGCTTCCCGAGGGCGCGGGGCTGGGGGCATAGGTGGTCCCAGCACTCCTGCGACTCCGCAACACGGTCTGAATTCAGGGTTGTTTGGATTTTTTTTTTTTCTTTGGTTTCCGATTATGCTGTCTGTTTCTGACAGTTGTTCAGCTACTTACCAGTCTTGGCAGGAGGCTGAGCCTGTAACATCCTGACATTTTTGCTTTTTAACAGGCCAGTCTCATCGTGCTGGAACAAACAGCAGCTTAACTGCGTTTCACTCTAGCTGATTTGAATAACGTGTACTCTGGTCAAACAAGAAACTCCTCAAAGGAAGATCTTGGTGCCTTTTTTTCTATCCCGCTGATACCAGGTGGATTTGAAAATGCACAGAAAGGGCATAGCCGGGAAAACACAGGCTCCCCCCTGCTGTAAAGGCATTTTCAGAGATGAGGAGGGTGGGTAGGAGCAGGTCACCTGCCTGTCCTGCGCCCCTTCGATGGGCTCCTGGCATCACGCCTCGCTGGGAATTAGGTTTGCTTGGCACTTGCGGCTCCGACTCACACGTTCATCCGTGCTGGAAAGGGGGTGAGCGCAGGGATGGCCTTCGCTGGCGAAAGCTTCGCCTGGCCACCTTGCTACGTGTGGGGCATCCAGGTCTGTGAATCCTCGTTTTTGAGGAGGCTGGGATTTTCAAACCACGGCGGTTTGAAAATCCCAGCCTCGTTTCCTCTCCTTCCCCTTTGCATTTTCAGCTCGCAGCTGGTGATATGCGGTGCGCTGAGCTCCGCTCTGTGGGAGGAAAGTACAAAGCCTGGGAAGAGGCTGTGGGATATGGCTCCACGGTGTTGGGTGCCAGGGCTCTGGGTCTGGAAGTTTCCCTCCTGAAACTGGTTCTTCCCTTGCTCTCTGCCTTGCGTGTCAAACCCGTAACTGGTTCGCTTGCGAGCTTCCCAGCTACTTGGCACCCCTCTATTTTTTCCCAGGCGTTCGCCCATGCACGTGCGCAGCTCCCCTGTGTAATGCCTGCACAGGACTCCCTGTTATCTGCTGATCGCGGTGTTTACCTCCACGGGCATCCATTACGTGAGGACCTGAGTGCCTCGGAGATGTTAATGAATACACCCTCGCAATACCAGGACGAGATAGGCAGCTACTGTTTTACAGCACGGCTCAGGTGGGCTGACTCGCCCTAGGTAAGGCAGGAGAGCTGCGGCAGAGCGGGGACGAGAGCCCGATGCCGTCCCCGCCGCACTGCCCTTCCTCCCTGCCGGCGGCTGGGCAAAGCCGGGAAGTAAAGACAAGACACGGTTGCATCTTCAAACCAACCCGCTCTTTGCCAAGATGTTTCTCCCTGCGAGGAGTCCACCCCGCTTCTTTGGCTGCTTTGCCTCTCACCCCGCGTTCGAGCTCTGCGGAGATGCAGGCACTTGGGCTGGGGGATGCGTGCTTGGCTGCGGGCGTGCAACGCCCCGTCCCTTGGGGAAATTCGCCCTGTACGTCTTCGGGGAGGTAGCGGGCTTCACGGGGGCTCCCCGCATTTGGGTAAACAGCACCGGTAGCGAAGGCAGGTTGTATGTCCAAGAGACAAGGCGATGACCTCCAGGTCAAGTACCTGTGTCTGGAGAGCCCGCAATAAATATTGTACAGTGGGAACAATGGGGCTGTAACAGAGCTGCGACCGAAAAGGCTACGGCCGAGCAGCCGGCTGGCTAAGAGGCTGCTGGGGGAGCGGTGTAGTATTTCTACTTCAAACTGATTGAAACGTCGACTAAAAATCAATGTTGTTGACTAGTAATAATTTACAGTTTTCTCGGCGCGAAGTAGCCGCGCGCGTAAGGATGCGCTTGCCGCGCCGGCACGAGTGCCGAGCGGTCCGGGTGCGGCGCTGAATCAGATGCGTTGTAGGTCAGCCCTTTATTTGTTTCATCACGACTTTTACACAGTTGTCATGTAATTTATAGCTGCTTTCACGTTGTCAAACATTTTCATTGTGGCTTCTTCTTAACACACTCCTGACACAAACACGGCTGCTTTAAAGACACTGTATTGTTTCATAATCTGAGAGGAGGACTATAAAACATCAAATTACACTATCTTCAGGCTAATCTAAATGCACTACAGATTGAAATCAGAGCTCATTTGTCCCTGATGCAAATTATTAAGTTCTAATTATAAATATCCATTTAATTACCCCATACATTTTTATTCTGCAGACCCTTCTCAGCAATTCTGTCTGAGATACAGTAGATGTATAGGAGAAAATCTGCAGTAATTAATGTGCATTTCCTAAATAATAAAGAACAAACATGAGCCACTTTGTTCATGGATGACATATCCGCGCACACATTTTTAGCTATCCGTGTCGCGGCGTCAGACGTTGAATGCTAATTCAAAAATAAATGGAAAAGACAAAAATTAAAATTTTGGGGGTTTATTCCCCCACCCTCTGCCCCAGTTATCGAGAGAGCTGGGTCCATCAGTGCCTTGTGCCCTCCCCAAACCTTTGCCTGTACGAGGGACGAGGGTGGCTTGGGGGAGCACGGTGTCGCGTCCCCGGCCCCTGTCTTGCAGAGGTGCTGGTCCCGAAGCCTCCTTGTACTGGAAGCTCCACAAACCCAGATGTGTCTTGCAGCAAAACAAACGGAGGGAGCGGCTCTCTGCCATGCCAGCCTCTTCAACTTTTCGGTTTCATGCCCCACAGCAGCCGAGCAGGTTACAAAAGCCCCTCTCAAGCAGCAGTAGGGGATGTTTGCAGTCCCCTCCCTGCTTCTGCACTTGTGCGAAACCCGAGGGCAAGGGCAGGCGTGGAGGAAAGCGTCTGCTGAGGCAGATCCTGCTTGCAGTTACCCTGGGCGTAAATCCCGAGCGGCTCCCCCGCAGCCAGGAGACTCACTTGGTAGGCACGGCGGCGTAAAGGAGCTTGGAGTCAAGCCCCTCATGGTTATTTATGTTCAGATTAACAGAGAGCCTCATCTAGCATCCACCGGAGTCTAGGGAAAAAACTTGGACAACGCGGTGCGCATCGACTCGAGCCCGGATGCGAGTGACGTCTGTCAAAAATGGCCAGAGGAACACGTGTGCGGGTGCGCGAGTGTGTGTGCTCATATACATATACGGGGTAAAAATCTGACTGCGCGGCAGTTAGCGTGAGCGTTACCACAGGTTTCATTGCGCTCCGTATTTATACCCATATTTGCATCTGCTTTCTGGGTGATAGAGTAGGCTTTCTGGAAAGGATACTTGTATGGTATCAGCAATTATAAACAAAAACTAGCTTTGAATTTTCTCAGACATATATTCCACTAAAGCTCCATTCATTTCTTTAGTTAAGAAGATGAGGGGCTGCAGCAGTGTCCTCAATTCCCAAGTAACTTTGTCCTCACTTACTATAATCATTTTATCTCACACTTTGTCCTAGAGTCACAGGGCACTAGGAAGAAAAATGTAAAAGTGGAAAAAGTGCTGGTAGGAGCCTAAAGACCTTTGTATTAAGAAACCAAACCATACCCAAGCCTGATTTCCTAAATAAAAGAATAATTATCTTGGCTTTTCTGAAGGCAGTATAATTTTTGGAAAGGTTAGTCTGTCTTCTGTTTTTTTTTTTTTTTCTTTTTTCCACTTGCATCACAGTTATTGTACTGCTTTGAAACACGCTTTTTGTTGTGATTCCTCTGTAGCGTAGTCACCGTAGAGAGGAGATCCTGTCTGAGATTTTGCATCTTGTCATATGCATTATGCAGAAACTTAAACTACAGCCTAACCTAGCAGTCGAATGGTGAGCAAGCCACGCCGCAGGTGTGCGAGTGCTTTAATTCCTGCACTATGTGCTTTTACCTGAGCAGCTGAGTCGGTCTCTCTCCTCGTGTAGTTATTGTCCCAAGTAGAAAGTAAGCTACGTATCCCATCACCCATACTAGCATTTCATAGCTCGATAGTCTTTATCTATTATTATTATTACTATTATTATATCCTACCAAGGCATCGGTCATTGTATTGCTAATGTATGGTAGGGTGCTCCGGCTAGGACAGGCTCGGCTCGCTAATGGGGTCACTCGTGTCAGGGTGTGATGTATGGATTATGTTTACCGTGGCATGTTTTGTTTGTGAGCGAGGCTGTGCGAGTGGGGCAGATGATGAATGACGATACTCCATGGTTTCACGCTCGTCCCTGTGGTCACAAGTCTCCAATACAATAAAGAGCTTCTTGTGATGGAGAGGTATTTATGTGCCCGTAGCAGACTTAAAGCTTTAGGTCTGTGGCTGAAGTTGAGCCAGTCCACCGCTTTGGTATTTTTGGTTAAAGTTCTTATGTGACCTGGGTAGAACGCTTGGAATTTGTTGTGAAAACCTTGGAAATGTATGAACCGTCCAGTTAAATCATTTGCCTGGCTGAAATACTGGACTGTTTTCCATCTTTGGGCCTGCACGCGTCAGCTGGGTGATCTTCGTCGCCGAAACGCAAACAGGCAAATAGGCGTGTGCTATTGGGGGACCCCAGCGATGCATGCCTTACCCTCCAAAGTGCAAGAAAAACATTAATTCCCTTAAAAATCAAGGTTGCCCATGTGCCTTCACGCCTCCATTGGGCAAGCGGCCCGCAGAGGCAGGAGTCACAGGCACGGCAAGGATGGCCTTTGCCTTCCGGGCAGTTGGCTTGTTGCCGCCGTGGCGGAAGTGTGCTCAGAGCTTCTCGCTGGTCTCTCTGGTGGGTCCCACTTTCCTTTCCCCCCACTGTGCTTCCGCTTAAATGGACAACCGTGGTCTGTACAGAGGTTCTTCTTACTTATTTTATCTCCTGAAAGAGATGGAGTCCAACAAGCTTTTACTCACTGAGTCTATAGAGAAAACGGCCAGGCAATTTTTGTTTCAATCTAGGCGTCTCTCCGGAGCGCTAGTTCCAGAAACTGATCAATAGGTTTTATTGTAGACCTCACTGTCTCTAAAAGCACCGTGACCTTATCCCATCTAAAAATAGCGTTTGCTCTTGCTGCCTGCAGAACCTTGACCTGTGAAAACCCATTTGGAGCATAACTGACACGTGCAGTCAGCTGTGCATCCAAGACCCTTGCACGCCCTGGGAGAAAGCTCCCCGTGCTCCTTGTAGCCCTTGTTGGGAGGAAGGAGAGAGGGAGGGCTGCGGGGGTGGATGAGGTGCCCTGCTCCCTCCGGAATCCCAAGGTGGATGAGGCCTGGTCTTCCCCAGGTCCCAAGCAAGCACTGCTGCAGCCATGGGCAGCGGGAAGTGAGCGCCTCTGAGCATCCGTCCCCTTCTTTTTGGAAGACCCTTGTGCGCAAGCCCAAATACATGTTCACGCCAGCACCGTGTGCCAAGAGTATCCCTTCCGTGAGACGTAGCTTTGCCATTTCGACTGGGAGAGTTGCTGAGCCCTGGCAGCTTTGGGAAGCGCTCCTCTGGAAAACACGGTCTCCTTTTCTTCTAAACTGTTCTTCTGAAGATTGGACAAAAGAAGGTCACCTAAGTTAAACCAGTTCCTGGTCAGTGGGTGTGTTTTATTCATTAAGGCAGTTCCCAAGGGCAGGGTGAAAGGGGAGAGCTCAGCGTGGATTTTGGTGACCGGAGAGGCTTGAAGTAGCCACTAGGTACTTACTGTCTATGGCAATGTGTGGCAGAGAAGAGCCCTCTTGCACACCTGCATCCTACACCAGAAAGGGCTTGTTTGGTGTCTTCCATGCAAATAAAGAGATGTGGGAGAAGAGGAGCCTGGGGACCCTGCTGCCCCTCCCTCTCCGCCGCGGCCGGGCTGCCTGGCAAGGGTTAACCAGCCTCCCCGGTGAGCAAGGTCTGGTGCCGAGCCTCTGGGAGATGAAAAGGGAAGCAGCTATGATTGCAGAGCTGTAAAAGGTGGCATTTTGCTCTCCTGCTAACAAAAGCCAGGACTATTGTTGCCTCTGAGCTTGAAAGAGAGGTCACCGGTGGTATTAGTGCAGCTAATCACCTAAGAGGCTGGGTGGGCTCCACGCACGGAGTCTGCTGCTGGCGGGGCTGAGACCCGCCACCCCGGGCTGTTCCCAGGCACAGGTTCCTCTTTGGTTACACAAAATGTCCGCTCCCGCTCTCCTAATGCGTAGGCTATTATTAGCCGATGTCACTCAGTTATCTGAGAGTGGCGCTTTTAGCCGCCACCTAAGTGCCTGACACTTGGGTTTACAGCAGATTAAATTAAATTTTAGGCTGGTTTGGTTTTACTGCATGTAGACAAAAGGAGCAGCTGCTCTGGAAATGTAATCTGGCACTGGCGAGAGTGGGGGGGCCCTGGCTGGTCTTCCCCTCTGCCTGGGCTTGGAGGGTCTCAACGTGTGGGTGACTGTTTTGGGAGCGGGTCCCTAAGCCACCATCCCTCGGAGAGTGGGCACCCGTGTCCCCATCTCAGTGCTGGGCTGTGTCCCTACCAGCCGAAGCGTGTTGAGATGGAGAGCGTTTAGACGTGACCAGCTGGCAAGCGCGCACAGCAAACCAGCGCTTATCTTTAGAGTGTCTGTCGAAATGCTGTAGTGCAAAGCCCATGATAAATGTTATTTACTTACTGATGGGTCTGTTGGTACAATCCATTCCTTAGGCTGCTGGGCACGTTTTTGTCTTATTTATTTTTGGCTAAAAAGCGGCAGGCCTACAAGAAGATTCTGCGCAAGTTTGTTCTGCCCTAAAAGCAGATCAGGTCAAGGCCAGGTCCAGAAAACTGTCAGAGATGCAACTTCCTCAATCGCTAACTGTGACTGCGGGTGGGTAGCACCAAGGGGTGGTCATCCCGAGTGGAGGTGTGGGGGGAAAGGAGTTCAAAAAATAGGGTCCGCGTTGGAGACCAGGTTCTTCTGGGCCAGCTATGGATGGAAAAAAGAGCTGGTAGGAGACCTCTCCCCAACATCTGCTGTTTGAAGGGCATTCTTAGACATCGGATCTAATACCGTCTCTATCTTTCAAGTTAGATTGATAGGGGTCAAAGACACCTCACAAGATCAGGAAGCAGCTGGCCCTGCTCCAACACTGCTTTCTCAAGAACCTTCCTCAAGAAGGGAAGGGTAGTGGCAGGCCAGCAGTTGGCAAGGCTGTTCGTGTCAAGAGATATTTTTCTCTTTAGCAGGGCGACGCTGTTCCGGGGTGGCTGGCGCCTTGCCCTCCTGAAGTGAGGCATCAGACCAGTCATCGCCCCAAAAACCTGAGGCGGTGGGCTTCGTGGGGCAGGAGAGCAAGGTTCAGCCCAGAGCTGGTGGGAGCAGCCGCTCCGCACGTTGTGTTGAGTCAAGCTGGGTGGAACTAGCAGGAAAAAGCAGATGTTACAAAAGGTAATTGCTGAATTGAAACGCAGTCCCCCTCTTGAATTTATTGGCATCTTTCTTATGGCTTTGGGTTCAACGACTGGCATAAGCAAATGTCATTTTTCCTGTCTATCTTGGTATCGGCTGGTGTGCAGCTTCGTCAGGCTGGCTTGCTTCTCCTTGAATCCTGCACCCCGTTCGTCACCATCCTTCCCATTTAATTGCCTCTTGGCGTGGGAGAGTCTCTCTAGCTGTGGTTTGTGTGCAGGGTGCATTTCAGGGCAGCATGCACAGGTGCTGTATGGGCGTCTCTACGCTTACGGAAGGAGGTATGGTCTGGGCGGCTCTGGAACCAAGGTTTTCATGGGCAAAGGGCAAAGTGGAAACACTTTTTCGGTTTCTCTGCCCAGCCCTGCTTTTGGGTTTGAGCCGGGCAATTCTGATTATCACATTAAATTCGCCACCGTCCAATATGAGGTCGGGGGATAAGGGATGGAGCTGTGATGCAGGTGCCCTGCAAGCCTCGGCACAGGAGGCTGGTTGCCCCTTGCAGCCCCTGGCAAGTTGAAGACCTCCTTGAGCAGCCCGCAGGGACGTGCAGCGAGTCTGGCCAAATTTTGGTCCTGGCACTTTCCCTCATTCCCTGGGGGACTTTGGCGAGTCACAAATAATTCAACTCGATGTGGTGTGTGTTTAGTTGGAGGGGTAGGATTTGGTCTCTTAATTTCAGCATGTGCTGGTGTGTTCATGTGAAAAATGAGAACTTTTTTTGGGCGGGTAATATATTTGCTGGAGAGTGTGGTTGGGTGAATTGAGGCGCAGCTTCGGCTGGCAAAAAAGAAGAGAAATTCAGAAAACTTTTGGTCACTGAACCAGAATCTAAACATCTTGTATTTCATTTCCATGCAGTTTTTCCCTCTGAATTTTCTGTTTGGAAACCAAATGGAAAATCTGTTTTGTATCCTGCGCTAATTATGATATGGACCTCCTATGAAGGGGGTTAGGTTTAAATTATTAATGACTGCACAATGGTTTGACAGCCTCCATTGAGAAATAGGTATCTGCTCGCCTTGTCTTATTTAGAGTTTTGTTTCATGTTGTGGCAAGATCGATTGCCCTGCACAGGTCCGAGGTTTCGTATGGATTTCTGGGCACATCTATAGATCCACCTCACCTGTATGTTTTGCCAATAGGAGTTTTGCAACAAGTGGATAATGTGTTTTAATCATCCTGACTGACCAACGGTAGCGTTGCTTTGAAATGTATGTTGTTGGTATGGGAAGCCCCCCTTGCACATGGTATTTTGTGAGTCTGGGATTTAGGAGGAGGATTTTACCGAGTGCTGACCGTGCTGCTCTCTGTCTTGATGGGGACATCCCCGATGTCCTATGTGACTGCCAAGGAGCTGTGTTGGCCTGGCTTTGGGGAGAGTGGTGGCTGCTGCTCTTTCTAAGAAGCTCTTGGAAACCCGGTTTTTGATTCCATAACTCTCAAATTTACATTAGTCGTTGGGGCTACAGTGTGTAAATAACCCAGTCAAATTCGAATGGTGTTTGCATAATTCACACCTCATGTCTGATGGGAGAAAAAGTGTTTCCTTAAATTAACAAAAACCTGTAATTATTTTCTTCTACACGTTGAAATTGGAGAGAAAGGCATCTCCTTGAATTTTATTCTTCGTATAATTTGGTTTTGCTGTTGTTTCAGAATAATTTAGTAGTGTATTTGTTAGGAACTGGCAGCATCTGCTAATTTTCAAAGCTATCATGATGATGGTAACATAAAAACTTGAGGCCAGAAGTGGGGCCAACACCTTATTTGCAAGCATTGACATTTATTTTGGTGCTAATGCTGCTCTGCTAGCAGAGGAATACAGTGTTCAGCATAATAAGAGTATGAAAATTTGGCCCTAAGCAATCATTTCTGCTGCATTGGGGTCAGATTGCGGAGCCTTTACTCATCCCGGTAAGTATTTATTAACCTTCGGAGAACAATGGCTGTAATGAGATTACCTGGGTAAGTGCTTATCCTGTTGGGAAGGAAGTTGCGGAGTCTGGACCCACTGGTATTTTGGGAGAGATAAGGAGGGCTCTCTGCTCTGCAGGTCGCTTTCCTACCTGTGCTGGCCATGGGGAAGGTGCCTGGCAGGGCTGGAGGGCAGATCCATGGACCTCAGACTGGGCTGGCCAGGAGTTAACGCCTTTTCAAGCGGTGGTTTAGCTGTGTGTTGTCTTTCCCGGATTAGCCACCCTGAGAAGGGGGAAAAGAAAAGAAAAAAAAAAAGAAAAAGTCGGTGCTTGAGTGACGTGAACAAAGTAATTGACTATCAGTATCAAGAATTACTGCACAACCATGCAGGGGACAAGTCAGAACATACCTTGACAAAACCCTGCAACAAAGGGCTGCTCAAACACACCCTTGAGTCTAGGGAGCTGTAAATTGAGCTTCAATTCCAATGAAATACTTTTAGGCTTTGTGTATGTTTTTGTATCTACTCGCAGCGATTCAGTGCCACACAGGAGGTGACTGAAGTCTCCAAAAAGAAGCAGCAAGCACCATGCTCTGCTGAGCGCTGAGATCCGCGGTTCGTATCGGTCCATGGCAAAGTGGCTTTAGTCTTCACAAATCACACGGGGTTTCTCTGATTCCCACCTCGTTTTCCCATCCAGCTGTATGTATTTTTCTAAAAATTGGGGGAGGTGAAACAGCTCCTCGATCATCTTTTAGTCGCTGTTTTTCTCACGAGGGAGAAACAAAGAGGGGGACCTTGTACCCTGCCCTGTGAGTGCAATGATCTTTCTATGAGCAGCTCCACACCCATTTCTTCCTACAGGTTAGAGACACATTTTTGGCACTGGACACGGTAAGCGTTCCAACATGTTTTTAATCTGCAGCTCTCACGTCTTTAAAGGTCTGGTGTCGTGGCTCTGGTTGCGTGCACATATTTCAAGGTACCCGAGCAGTGCAAAATGTGGGTAAAATACGGTGACATGAATTTAATCTGTTGGTAGCAGTTTGTTTGGTGTTTGTTCTGCCTGTCCTTCAGTGATGCTTTCTATGTCCTCAGCTTTTTCCTTGTGACACTAGATGCCTCTTCTGGATTTCTAGGCGTCTAGCGAAAGGCTAGCGATAGCACCCTGCGATACTTTTTGCATTTATTCCTAAATGCTGAAAACCGTCAACTGCATCTGCTAGGCTTGCAAAGTCAAATGCCTTTGGTTGTTTGCTTTCTAACCAGCGTGCACTTAAATGATGAAACGCAGTGCCAAAATCCACCGAACTCTTTCTGTTGACTTGAGTTTTGGATCAGGCTCCAAATTCTGATTTCATTCTTTCCCCATTTGCTGGAGATGTTAAGCATGCCAATTTATTTTTCCCCCCTCCTCTCCGGATGGCATTGCCACAGCCCGAATTCAACCAGCCTCTCGATTTCTCACATACTTTCTCTTATGGGCAGAGCTGTAGGAGCAAATGCCCGGGAGGCACCTCCCAGGTCACCGGGTACGGGCTGTGGCCATCACACGATGCCTTCGATGTCCAGAGATGCTGAGATGGCTGCATCTCGCCTCCTTTTGTGTTTTACTCAAATACGCTGAGACGAGAACAGTGCCCATGGTGGAGCGGCGGGTGGGGAGGAGGGAGGAGGAGATAGATGATCCCTCTCTTGTTCTGGAAAGATTCAGCGTTTGCCCTTGGTCCTTTCACCTCTGCAGGGCCGTGTAAGGGTTACAGCATTTTAGACATTTCCCGAAGTGTCAGTGTTCGGAGCACCATTACGAAGAGACTAGATGAATGACCAAAATGTAGGGGCAAAATAAATTAGGCAGTTCACAAGCTGCAAACAAGTCATTTGCAGGGAATAACGAAAGCTTGCGGTTGCGAGGCAGTCTCTTCTCCAGCCCGTTGCAGTGATGTTTATAAATCAGGGTAACAAAACAGGAGCCCTTATTAGGCCTGTGTGACATTAAAGGTGCATTTAGCTGCAAAGTGTAACACTGGCTGCTATAAAATCAGATGGATGCTCGAACTACGCTGCAGCTCGCTTGGAGATGACAGCAAGGCTGCGCCTTTGGGACTGGGTCAACCCCTCCTCGGGTATCGCGTTTCTCGTTCTGCAGAGAGGGGCTATTAGGCTCTGTAGCTTCAAGCCATGTTTTTTCCCATTTGTGGCTCTCTCTAGTTCTGCCTCCTGAGGTGTTGCTCCTCCGTCCTCTCCCTGCCTAGCATCCCCTGCCCTCTTCTTCCTCTGGGATAGCGACTGTGGTACCCTGCACGTCCCCTTCGAGCACTGATGCCTCCCGTTCCCTGCACACAGGCTGCCCATAACCTCGTCTGTAGGGTCCCTGGCCATGCCGAAACCCTGCCGGTTATCTGCTTCATCCATCGCACGCAGGGAAACCTAACTGGCTGGTGTAGGTGCTCGTAAGTGAGCGGTATTATATTACCCCACATAAATGTCACATTAATGGAGCATTATAACCAAAAGATGCTCGTAGATCACTCTAAACCATTTTAGGCATCTGTTATGCTTCCGCCACCTGCTCTTCACCCATTCATTTGTGTTTGGGATGGGAAGGATGCTGTCGGGAGAGCCTGGAGAGGACTCGGGGGGGAGGCGAGAGCGGGCCGGCGCGATGGAGCAGTCCACCTCCCAGCTGGGAGCTCCACCAGCGTGAAGCCCGGCTCCACCGGCCCACGTTGGCCGTGTCGGAAGAGGCATAGCAGCAGGGCGCTGGGAGGGCGCGCCGCGACTTGGCTTCGAAAGGGTGTTGATAGAAAGTGCTGACTTATCTGAGCTGGCTCAACGCCTTCTCAAAGTCCAGTGTAGGCAAGGGGGGAGCCCGAGTGTCTGCGCAGCCGAAAGCCCACGGTGCCTCGTCTATGACAGCTTTCTAGATCACACCATGTAACACAGCCCAACAAAGGGCCTTTAAATCCTAGTCAAGAAGACAGACAATGGAAGGTCAGAGTTTAAAAGAGAAAGTGTGCCTCAGACTGATGTAATTCCCCTTCTCCCCCCTTTTCTTAGTGTGAATCCTTTGATATTTGAGCAGGGAAATCCTCTTTATCGGGAAACTCCACCTCCTCTTATCTCTTACTGCCTCGAAAATGCTATCTGCTCTCCCGCCTTCCGTGGCTCCCAACCCGGTTTACGGTGGAAACCTCCCCACGTGGGCGCGCTGCCCTCCCGTCCCTCTGGCCCGGTGGGCGCAGCGAGGCTCGGGGCTCGACATGGGGACTCACTGTAAGTAAACACCCTCCGGCTAATGACTCCCTCGGGGAGCCACGCTCGCCAGTCACGGTCAGGATCCCAGGAGCGCAGGTGACTTGCCACAAGGGGCTGAACCTCCAGGTAACGTCATTGAGATGCCCCAGCTGGTTGTAGCAGTAGCCGAACTTGGATCAACATGGGAGCAACCTTAGAAATGTGGGGGTTTATTTTCCTAATCGTGCCCCTCTGCTCAGCCAGCATTTAGGAGGGTCAGAGCAGCCTCCTCCTTGGAGCTGGAGGAGCCCGCAGCTGTAAGCAAAGAGGCAAAAACCCATTTGCAGACCAAGCACAGCGGTGCTGAAGCTTTGCAGAGGATGGAGGACAGCAGTGTGCTGGGCAGGAGTGACCCCATGGGAGGAAAAACCCATCAGATATTGGCCTGCCTGCCCCCATGTCTCTACCCGTGCTGGAAGAGCCTTTGTCACCTACTTTGCATTTGCCATCTGATAGAGCGGCCACTCGCTGCTGTGGCATGCAGCACTGCTTGGACATATGGGGTCTGCAGATGGAGCAACCTCGACCTGTCGTGATACTGCAGCAGTGGCGACCAAATGATGAGGCATAGGTGGTGAAGCCTGCCCGTGTTTACATTTCAGCCCAGCAAATAAAGGTCTCACTCACCTACTTGTACTGTAGAACAATCTTTTTCGTAAGAAATATAAAACTAGCCACGTTGGGTCAGACCATGCTGGGTCAGTGTCCTCTTTCTGGCCTGGCCAGAGCGGGAGCCCTTGGAAGGAGCAGAAGACATAAAGCAGGCAGGGAATTACCTGTCGCCTGCTGTGCTCTCCTGTCTTTCCTCTCCGGCATCGCGGGTTGGACTGGAGCATCCCCTACTCTCCCTCGAGGTTATACCCATCGCCTCTGGTTACTTGCATATATTTTGCCTGAACTGGGACTTGGGAGGTTGCATCATTTGGACTATTGCATCAGATAAGTTGTGTTTCTTAACCTCCCTGCAATGGGCTCCAGCAAGACTTGTTAGCGCTCTTAATGTATTATAATAAACAATTGCAGAGCTGGGGAAAGGGAACGTCCCTGCGTGTATGCTCAAAGCCGCTGGGTATCTCCATGGAGCTGTGACAGCTCTGGAGACCAAAGAGCTTCTGTTCTCCTGCTCCATGGAAAATCTGATCACGGCTCTGACCTGTGCTGTTGGTAGTCACAGAGGACCAGGCTCTTCTTCCACACGAGGAGGTTTTCACCTGGTGTAACTCGGTGGATGTCAGTGGAGTATTCTCAATGTACGCTCATGTAAGGCAGGGCAGAGATGTTGGGCATTGGGTGCCCGTGCAGATGTCCAGAGGGAGCCAGTGACTGCTGAGGTGATACCCAAGGAGTTTTGTTCTTTCTGCATCCAGAAGAATTGGTGAATGATCACCACCTAGGGCAATCCTTGGGGTTTAAATCAGATGGGACCGGCCTGGCCAATTTGCACCAGTTGATGTTCTAGCCCTGAAGACTCATCCCTGAAGTCAAATGGCAATGGCCACCAAAGTTTTCTCCTTTAGCCGTTATAAGTGACTGTTTGAGTACATTGGATTTTGGCATTCACGTTGCTCTCTTCCCTCCCATCAGCCCTCAAACACATGGGACTCGGGCAAGAATTCACAGTACTTTTCGGTAACATCTTACTGTCTTCCCTGGCTACTTCTGTGCTCCTGCACTTCCAACTTCTTATAGCCTGGAAAAGAGTTTGGCTATGAGAAGACTGCGTCCATGAAATGGTACAGAGTGGAAGGAAATGGTGTCATTAATTGTGCAGCTTATGTAGATTGTAATTCTTACAGCCTTCAGGTCCAACCCAGTTTAGCGCTCCTTTAACTTAAAATAACAAAAAGGGAACTGTCAGAATCAGAGCAAAAATATTAGCATGATAAAACATGTTAACAGGTAGCCATTAGCACTTTATGTCTGCATGAATAGTGTCTTTAAGTGTTTTACTGGTAACAGAGTGGGGAGGATGGGCAGAAAATGGCATTCGTTTTCAAACTGGCACGTTGCTTTAATTGCAATTTTTTACTGTCGTCACTTGTCAGGGAAGACATCTTCTCAGTCAGGGTAAACTCCGAGCTGGGGAGGTGGCCTTGGGACAGGGCTGAGTTTCAAGTACAAGCCTTTTGCCAGAGAAAGAGGAAAGGAGCAGATAGTCTGGACAGGACCTGTTATTACTCTTATTTTGCTGTTACGATGTGTGTGAGATACCAGACTCCGAAAGACGTGTGAGGGATAGCTGTGGTGTGGAGCAAAATGTGAGTGTAACATCCAGGAAGGTGCTGATCAGTCCAGGTGCGTGAGCTGTTCCTGCTGCCAAATCACGGAAAAATCACAACACTGAGCTCAGCTCCCGATTGCACCAATGCTTTTCTGGTTGCCATTTGACTGATCATCGACGGTCACTCCCGAGCAGCAGCATCCAGCAGTTGCTTAAGGGAATGGTAGACATTTATTTGCAGAATTAAAACAAAAAAGAAAAAAATAGGGGAAAAAAGAAAAAGAGGGAGGGCAACCAGCAAATATTTGCATCAGAAATTAAGGAATATCCTTTTGGGTTTGTTGATAGTGTGGAGGACTTTGGAGGAGAGGCCATTGCTGCTCCCCACCAAGCAGCAGCGTGTGCCAGCTGCGACGGCTGGGACGTGACTCCTGCACTGCCTAAGGAGCGTCTTCCCAAATAACCCTGAGACCTGGCTCAGCCCTGCCCGTCTCTGTTTCCACCCTCTTTTCCCATCCCGTTGGGGCTTCCCCCATTGCGCGGAGTTCTCCGGCATCCTGCTTCTGCCGATGTGGAGGTCCTTGGGGACAAAAAAAAAAAAGATGCATGCCGTCGCTGGCTCCTGTGGACCCTTCCCGTTGCATCCCTTGAAAAATGTGCCTTGTGGATGTTTTGTTTGTGTCTCAGTGACTGGCAGCCCTTCTTGTTCATGGAAATGTCAGACCCTGCCTCGTTATTGACTGCGCGGCTGGGTCTACGTGTCTCACTGCTGGCGAGGAGCTGGCCTGGGGCGAAGCCTTTCTTCCACTCGCGCCTCTCTGCCTGTTTCTGAGTCTGTCTGTCGATGAACACGAGTTGCCTCCTGTTTTTTATTTATACAAGGTTTTTTGGGGATGCAGCCCGCCGGCAGTCGGTGTTTTAGGTCAGTTCTCTGTGGCAAAGAAGCGCTTAGTGGTTGCTCGACTACTTTTTGTTGGTGATCTTGGGTTTCTCATGAGGTTTTGCTTGCGGGTGCGCATGCGGGCATGCTGTGGGGAGGGACATCGGTACCCCCCATGTAGCCTGAAAGCCTTGAAAATCTCTGCCCTGGGTGCAAAATGTGCCTTTTGTGCATCAACTTTTCATCCTTCCTTCCTTTCTGCCTTCCTTCCTGGAGAAAATATAACGGCGTTGACACTTGTAGCATGGTGCATTGTTTTTTTCTTATGGGAGCGCTAGATTGATGGCAAAACCATGGCCTGGATGCCTCTCTACGGTCTTCAAAAAATCTGTTTGTTTGTTTGCCCCCCTCTGCTCTGGTGCGGCCGGTGCGAGGTTCCCACCTTTCTGCCGTATGGTTTCAGATGGCTGAATTCTTGCAAGACGGTAGCAGGGTGGGCAGCTCAGGGCCATGAGTGGCTTCGTGGGTCCTACGCTGCCCTCCGTCCCACAGCCATTTGCCTGCAGCAGCCGCAAGCTAAAATTATATTTCCCCCCGTCTAGATCTTACAAGGCTTTTAACCGTATGCACTTCAGTAGGTTTTAACTTTTTCGTCTCAAATCTAAGCAGCTTTAATCAACATGAACTCTTGCGGTGGGTATGGGTTGCTGCATTTAATAAAGGGAGAGCTTTTTTCCCCCCTTCTTCTTTCTTTTCTTCTTTCTTTTCATCCCCTGTTTTGCATTCTGCCGCGCTCGATGAGCGTTTAATCCCTGCCCTTCTGTCTGTTGAGATATTATGTTTTTTTAATAGTGCTTGTTTATGACTAAGGTCAAAGACAGTATTTCAGAACAAAAATTAGAGTTAGTTCATAATTGAGTACATATGTATGTTACTGTTTATTTTTATAGTTTGCTAATTTATTTTTAAACAGCTCGGTTGAGCCAACATGTTTATAGGTCTGTTTATCACATGTCTTGCCAGTCGGAGTGCTAAAAGACACATGCTTTTCAATAGCACAGATCCGAAGTTAAATTAGATAATACCGCCAGGTAGCAATTTAATTACATTAATTGAATGTTTAGGTTGAAATGTAGTTTTGCAAAGGCTATAATGGAATACATTTATAAGTGTCTGCATATAAATCTTGGCATTTAAAATGTTATTCAAGCCTGCCGGTGGGGAAATGAAACTCCGGCGAGTGTTTTTGAGGGAGAAATGGGGCACTTCAGCACGAGTACCGAAGCACCTGTGCTTGCAGTCGCTTTGCCTTTGGGCACCGTCCTGGCTGTCGGCGCGAACCTCTGCGGGTGCCCCTTCCCGTAGCAGGAACTCACCGGGAGTTACCTGGCTGGGTGGCTGCATGGCCTGATCCGGTACACTGGGGTCAGAAAAACAACCGCCCATATGAGTCCTCCTGGAGAGATAAGGGGTGAGCCGGCGCTTTGCAGGAGGGCAGAGTGTCATACGTTAGCCGACACGGAGAAAATGTTTGTCCGGCTGAAACCAAGCCCTCTTGGTCATGCACTGAGCGATTTCCCAAGCTTGCCAGCTGCCGTACCGGATTGTACCCGTGGGCTCTGGCTGTGGGCTGCCTTCCCCGGCCGGGGAGCTGCAAAACAGCTTTCGAAAGCCAGCTTGGAGGAAGCACCACCGAAGAGCAGAAGCTGTGAATGAACCACGCTCTCCAGCCCGGACAGGCATTTAATCCTCAGCGTAAACATTTTCAAATAACGTATTGTCGGGAGAGGGAAAATTCCTCAGGTTGACGGTGCCCAAGAATAGCAGGCTTGGTTAGGAAACGATGGGAGAAACTGCTCTGGTGCTGTTTGGTTTTGCTTACACCGGCGGCTTCTGCACGCACCCATTTCCAAGCAAAATACTAAAATCCCAGCATTTCTAGCAGGACTGGGGCTGGGCTCTTTGCAGCTCCCTTTGGGATCCAGAGAGCTGAGTGAGTCTGGTTTCAAAAGAGAAAAATTAATATAAATAAAAGGAGCAGGAGGTCATTTTTATCGGGGCTCAGGGATTGGTAAGGGGTAACCAGGGGAAAATCACAGTTTTGCAACATTCTTGTGCCACGGTGGGCGATCTCCTTTTGGGTGCCTGCGTGCTGGGAGGGATGGAGGAGGAAGCAGGGGGATGTGTAAGGCCTGAACACCCAGGCAGTGGGAAGCGTTAGGAAATAAGCTGGTGGCGAGCAGGCCCCTGGCATTTCTCAGGCTCTTGCATCACGAACAAACCAGGAAAAATGCATCAGGCTCAGCGCTGGGATGTTTCCATCTGGTTTGTACATTTGCTTCTGTGTGGGGACTCGGAGCCTCTCTCTGGTGCTTATCTGAGTTGGGATGGTCAACCGAGGTGTGGGCTTTTTCGCCAAATCACACCTTGGCTGAGTAGGTGATCTCTCCAAATACTCATCCCCAGACAAGGCATGGCTGAGGCAGGGGCCTGGGGGCAGCAGGGATAACCGTGCAGGTTCAGGTCACCACAGACCTTCTCTGAAGGACCCAAGGCTTTAGCAGATGACTGAAGAGCAGTCGTGTTCTACCTAGTCTTACTCATTGCTCTCTCCAGCACGTAGCTTTTCTACTGAGGCTGTGTTTGGATCCAGGTTTCATCCTGCAGCCTTTCGTACACCTGGGATTAGCTCCCAGACACTGTCTTTGGGAGCTCTACCCCAGCCTCGCTGTGCTCTGGTGGCCCGAGCCAAATGTCCCCACCAAACTTGTTCAAGACTGCCTGCAGGACCCGTCGCTGCTTTGGGCTTCTGCGCTTGCAGCGGGGCTTGGAGCGCGTCTGGCACGCTCTGGGGAGAAGCTTAGTTTCCCTTGCAAAGCACCTAATAAAAATGCACACAAAGTCTTCACTGCACTGAACCCGAAAACGGCAAGTGGGGCCAACCAGGGCATCTCCTCCAGACGAAAATCCTCATGTAGATACAGCCAGTGGTGCTCTTGTGCTAATGCAAAACACCCGCACAGATGAAAGGAAGGGATTTTTCTGGTTGTGGAGACTAGGTGAAGTTTCCTGATCCAGGCAGGAGATTTCCATGCCTATGTGAGGGTTTTCATGAGCGTGGCTTCACTAATGGCTGGAATTGAGGCAAGATGCGAGTACAGACAGAGCCTGGAGGAGCAGAAGGGGTTGCCACGGCCCATGCTTGCACAAGCCAGAGGAATTAGTAGGTAGAGGGGTGTGCGTGAGGAGTCCATAGGAGCGTTGGCACAGTTCCCGGTGACTGGCCTCACCGTTTGGGCAATGGGTGCCTGCTTCTTCCTCAAGCTCTGACAGTTTGTGCCTCATCACCTATACTACACCTTTTGTTCCGCCCTGGTCGTGGAGGGCTGACACTCGCTTCCAGTGCCATGCCAAAGGACAAGTAGTATTGAAACGTGGGTTCTCAAGTCGAGGTGCCCCCAGTGAACCTGGCATTTGGGGTGGTTGTGGGTGGCGTTTTCAGAAAGTCAGACTTTCTAGAAGGCCCCCAGAATGGAAGAACCCAGCACAAGAAGGACATGGAGCTGTTGGAGCGGGTCCAGAGGAGGGCCACAAAAATGATTCGAGGGCTGGAGCCCCTCTCCTTCGAGGCCAGGCTGAGGGAGCTGGGGTTGTTCAGCCTGGGGAAGAGAAGGCTGCGGGGAGACCTTAGTGCCGCCTTTCAGGGCTTAAAGGGGGCCTACAGGAAGGATGGGGGCAATCTTTTTAGCGAGGCCTGTTGTGACTGGACAAGGAGTAATGGTTTTAAACTAAAGAAGAATAGATTTAAACTGGATATAAGGAAGAAATTTTTTACACTGAGGGTGGTGAAGCACCGGAACAGGTTGCCCGGAGAGGTAGTGGAGGTCCCATCCCTGGAAACACTCAAGGTCAGGTTGGACGGGGCTCTGAGCACCCTGGTCTGGTTAAAGCTGTCCCTGCTCACTGCAGGGGCTGGGCTGGGTGACCTCTAAAGGTCCCTTCCAACCCAAAGCGTTCTGTGATTCTATGAACCCAAGAGCTCCAGTTTCTTCTCCATCTTTCAGAGGAGAGGTGGGTTCTCTGTGCGTCCTGATGGACCTCCGTCATGGGGCCCAGCCTCGTGGGCCAGCTTCTGCTGAAGAAACACAGCGCACAATGATTACCGGACATGCTTTGAAGCATGTACAAAAATATTTAACTCTGTTAATAGCATTTGCTTTCTTTTCCTCTTGCTTTCCCCACCAATCTATAAAGTGCTGGTTCTTTGAGGGCCTGATTTGCATAGGAACATGGGGCAGCTGTTTGTCCCCTCCGTTTGGTAACTTGTGACTGTCTTAAAAAGCTCTTGTCAGTGGGGTTTTCCCATCCCCTCTCTTTTTAGCTGAAAATAAGTGACTGATTTTTTTTTTTGCCTTAACAAATCCGGCCCGAGACCAACCAGGGAGAGTTTCTGCTGCAAAGAAAAAATAGTCCAAAACCAGAGGGTTTCAATGAAAGTCTCAACATAAAACTGAAGTTACAGCGGCCACCACCAGGTGATTACCATAATGCCGGGTGCTTATTGCTCGGCTCGAGGTTTCCAAACGCTTGGGAATGATTCCAGCTTGTTTGGGCTCGGGAACAAAACCTCTCTGAGATGCCGCAGCCAGGGTGGAAGGGATCCAGGGAGCAGCGGGAAGCGGTGCTGCACCGTCCCTGCGCTGAAGGCTTGTTTTAATGGCTAAAGCTAACAGAGCATCCCGTAGCATTGCAGGAGGAATGTTTGCAGGCTGAGTTCAAAATGCTTCTTTAAAAATCAGTCACGGTCTAAAAGCTGCCTTGCTTACTTATTTTAGGAAGGGGAGCGAGAGGTAGGACTGCTGTGTTAAGGATGCTGAGTGGTACCTTCTTTAGGATCAGACTGCAGACTTTTACATTGGAGGGCATCTTCCTTCGGCCCCAGTTCTGCTGGCATCCTTGCGAACAAAACGATCGCCGTCACCAAAGTTGGTGTTCTAGAGAATGGCTGCGCACACCCTTTTTGGGGTTTGCAGAGGTTTATGCAGCCTAAGGCATGAGAGCTGGGTACGGGAGCAGATAAACATGCTCTGCCGATCGTCTTCTGCTCTCCGTTTCGTTTGCAGTGGGATCTGTGTTTGCGAAGATCTTCTTTTTCCCTGAGTCTTTGAGGGTAGTCCACTTAAAGGACTCACAGAGCTGTATTTTCTTTACAGTAATGAGGCAGCGTGACATTCCAGTCGTGGGAAATCTGATAGACTTGGGAGACCCTAGGAGGGTAGAAAATTACTTAATTTACTTTGTGTGCAATAGTCTTAATTTTCAACTATTTGAACAACTGATTGCTGGGGCAATCATCAGATCTTCAGAGTTAAGATGTTTCCTGCTGGAACGGAGCATTAGCTAAATCAGTGATGGCTGGGGATGGCAAAACGGAGCGATTGCGCGCGTCCATCTGAGGGTAAAGAGAAAATTAAAACCAAATCCCTGAACCTGAGCTGCATTGCTTTTTTATTTTTCGGGAAGGGTGAGGCAGGTGAAGCTCGCCTGGTCTGGTGGTTAATTACCAGTGTAGCTCCAGTGGTGGCTCCAGCAAGGAGGAGCAGGGTCCAGTTTGCTTCCGAGCGGGCGAGAAGCCCTCTGCTCGGTGATTCCCCTGGTATTTGCTCATTGTGAGTAAAAGTGATAAAATCTAGGGGTGCAATTACGTTATGTCTCGGGTGCTTTCTTTCCAAATTAGCAATAATCCTATGCGTCTTTGACCCACTTTGCAGAGACACAGGGCTGGATTCTGCTGCTCTTTCTTTTTTTTTTTAAGCAGCCGGCTGAAGCGAATGGACCTTGAGTAAAGGGATTAGAAACTGGTTCTTCATTAGGGTTAGGTGCTGTGAGCAAGTCCTTCCTTGCACGAATTTTCCCATTGATTTGGATGAGAGATGCCTTGCGTAGGTACCTAGTCATCAAGAAACTCACTGTTGAGCTCATGGGGATGGAAATAGCAGCAGCTTAAGTGCAGAGCGAGGCACCCGCTCACATGGGGAAGGTTGACGGGACGTGCTTTGTTCATCAAGATCGAGCTTGTACTGGAGCAGAAATGGCAGAGGACTTTTCATTATGAAAACTGTATATGCTGCTGAAAAAAACTGTTTGTAATTGTTTAGAAAGAAAATGGGCATGAATATTAAGAGACCTTCTCCTGCCTTTCCGTGCCAGCAGAAAATGAAAAATGCAATGTGAAAGTATTTTCTTATTAAAAAAAAAAAAAAAAAATCTGGACTATAAAATGCAATACTAATTTCTGAAGGCTGAGAGCTGCATGAGTGAGAATATTTAATTACAATGGCAAAGTACAAACATTTTCTAGCGAGCATTCATTGCTTTAATAATAATTAATTAATTCCTCGGCTAAAACGTACATCCTGCTCCTGTTCTTTTAGCGGGCTGGGAATCTGATCCCACTTTTTATTTTATTTTGCTGACAACCACCCAGCAAGTAGAGAGGGTAGAGGATGGAGACTATTTAATATAAACAGAGGCTTTACGTTTCGCGATGGAGATGGTTATGTTGGGGTTGCACGGTTTTGGTTAGCAGACTTCTGCAAACAGAGGCGAGGACTTGAAGCAGATCAGCTGATTCAGGGGGACCGCGTATCTGACTGCTACAGCGATAAGTGTCTGTACAAATATTTATACAATCCCGATAGTCTTTTGAATTGCATTATTACAACACAAAAAGCTGTCAGATTTCCAGGGTTTCTGAGGCGTACTTCTTACGGCTTGCATACATTTTGCCGGCGGACACGAGCGAGCTCTGCTCGTGCTCAGAGCTGGCTGGACCCGCGCCATCGCCCAGCCGGGAGCGGGGTAGGTGCCGAGCCCATGCAGCACCCAGCCCGAGCTGATAAGCCCTGCGGAGAGGCTGGCTATATTAGTTCAGGCTTAGCACTGAATTTATGCAATCACGTGGCATGGGGCTGACTCAGAGCAGCCGCGGAGTGAGATTGTGGGCTGAACAAGCTCAGGGCCACCTGCAAAGGGGGGTGGAGGGGTGCCCCCCTGCATCTGAGAGCCACGTTTTGATGCCAGGCTGCAAATTCCCACCTTATCCTGACATGCCGCTCCTCCCTTAGGTCGCTCGCAGAGGGTCTGAGCCCAAGTCTGCAGCCGATTGTGGGAGGCTCCCTGTCAACTCAATGTCATCAGGCCCCGTCTAGGAAAATGACAGTCATCACCCAAAAAGAGAGATTAGGAGACTGTGGTGGCTTATGTGCAGGTGGGGTGCAGAGCCAGAGGTAAATGGATTTGGACTAGGTGTAGAAGAGAAGTCATCTTGTGCCTTTTCTGCTGGAAGTTATGTCCAAATATATGCGTAGGTAGGTAGCCCAGTGCTGCTGACATGTATGGTTTGATGGTGATTCTCACCGCATCTGTGGTTTTAGTTAAAGCTTTCTAGGAGCCATGGGATTTCGGGATCCTACTGGCACTCTGGGATAAAACTTGAAAATGGGACTTCAGTCCCACTTCAGATCAAATACACACAGGCAAGGTTCGCACTGCTTGCTGCCATGAGGCCAAAGGGGTTATTCCAGATCTACAAAACCAACAAGATTTTAAGGCAGTGGTAGGGAAGGCTGGAGGCTTCGTGAAAGTTATTTGACTGGATCGAACACTTCCAGTGGAAAGAAGCGGCTGTCCCAGAGCCGGGTCGGAGCACATCAGCAGCTGCCCCAGCCCTGGCAGAGAAAGCCCCATATTTTCACATGCTGATAGCGGTTGCGTGTCCTGTTGGCACACTTGTTTGTAAGATTAGGAGTTTGGAAAACGTTTGCAAGGTTGTGAAACCAGAGTCCGGGGCTGCTGCGGGCCTCCTGGTGTCCTTCAGCGTCACAGCTCAGGATAGTTTTGGTTTTTAGGGGTGAGCGTGTGTCTTCCAATAGCTGTGAGGCTATCTCCAGAGGTTTCAAAGGAGTGGGCTCTTTACTTCCAGTGCAGCATTTGTTTGTTTTTAGGGCATGTTTTTCCCCAGGGAAAGAAGAGTAGCAATCCCATGATCAAAGAAACAAAGCAAATTGCTGTGGAATTTCTGCCTAACAGTATTTAAATTAAAAAAAAAAATATTAGATGGTATATAATTTATAAATGAGTCATGCATGCCTCAGCTCTGGCCTCCTGGAGCAGCGTCCGAGATGTCAGGTTCAGCAGCCGGTGCTCCAGCAGCCTTTGACGTTAGGTAGCAGAGAGCAGCATCTGTCCTCTCTGGCACCCCTCACCTGGGACCCATTGCTGTACAGCCAGAGCAGAGCCACAAGGCTATTTCATCCCCATCCGCTGCTGCAAACACGCTGGCTTGGATGGATGAGCCGGATGCGAGAAAAGGATCGAGTGAGTCATGGAGGGAGAAATTGCCTCCTGATGCTCCCGGTAAGGAATAAAGCCAGGTTTTTCGTGGTGGCTGGTTAATTCACTGGGACTGCTGTGTTGGCCCTGCTCCTGCAGCACCCGGCGCCGCAGCATCCCTGCTTGCCCAACTGGCCAGTATCGCTGGACGGACCACGCACAGCGCAGCAATGTGGTTAGCCAGATAACGAGGGCATTAACCCTGTTCTGACCGCGTTCTAATAGGAGTAGCCCCATTCCTGAAATTTCACCTGCACGCATTGTGTCAAAGTGAAAGTAAAAACTAGGAATCATTAAGGTTTTGTGTTCAAACAACAGGTAGATGTGGCACTTTGGGGCGTGGTGGGGTTGGGTTGATGGTTGGACTGAGGATCTTAGAGGTCCTTTCCATCCTTAATGATTCCCAGTTTTTACTTGCATTAAAAAATAATCCAGCCACCAAGCCAGGAAACATGAAATTGCTCCTCTCCCCTTAATTGGTTTAGTGGTATGCTTGGTAGTGTTAGGTTAATGGTTGGACTGGATGATCTTAAAGGTCTTTTCCAACCAAAATGATTCTATGATTCTATGATTCTATGAAAGTCACCTCATTCGGCCATGAGGTGCGGATCGCTGCTGTGCCTGGCTGCGGCGGATGGGCTGGGGTAGCTCACCTCCCTCCCTGCAGAGTTGTTTGAGCTGTTGTGGGGCAATGCTGTGCTCGGAGAGGTTTTGCTGGAGCAAGAATGATTCGGGCTGGTTTTCTGGAAGTAGTGGGGTTGAGCTTAAAAATGGCTGGTCAGCTAGGGAGGGTTGCACGCGTTTCCCTGGCAGCCTCTTTTAGCTTCCAGCAGGGATGTGCTCTGCGACTTCAGCACCCCAGCTTCAGAGCAGGCAGACAGAAACAGTAAGTGCTAAGGGCAAGTTTAAGGCAACATTACTAATCTCACAAAAACAAAAAGAAAAAGTCTGTGTAGTGTATTGCTCAATGTATAGTGTAGCTCTGTTGACTGGAAGCATTTTGTTTGGCGTCTCACGGGCAGTGTAGCTGGAGTGGGAAGGTTTTGAAGCAGTCAGCTGCCCCCCTTGCTATTTCTTGCACAGTAGCTCTGTGCCTCTCTGGATGAGCGTAGTGGCGTGGGCCATCCTCATCTCGAGTGCCAGAAGCGGTGACTGTAGGGAAACGCCAATTTGGCGGGGTTTTAAAAGCTCAGCTTTAGAAAAGATGGAAAAGTGCGTGCTTAAAACTGTGGGATGTACTGCACAAGGGATGTGCCCATCAGCTGTGTTTGTAGCCCTGCAGCTGGTTACAACCTCCACGGGTCTGATCCTGATCACCCACGCATCCTGCTGAAGTGGGCAGGGAGCTGCAGGTGCTGCCGGAGCTGCTGCAAGGGGACGGGTCCTGTCCCTCGGCTCCCATTTCACCATCCTCCAAGGCTGTCCCTTGGCCATGGGGAAGCACGGCGGTGGTGGGATCTCTGTAGAGCTGGGAGCTCAGACAGCAGCAAAACTGGCAGGTAGACAGAGTCCGGAGGGCCTCATCCTGCCCAGAAAGCGAGGGACCAGTGGTTTGCCCCAAAATTGGGGCTGTAGCCTTGATACTCCATGAACAGTACCAAAATCTACATCCAAGTTTTGTGGTTTGTCCCTGCGTACTCATACCCCGTAGATACCTTACTACAGCGTCCGCACAAGCGCTTCTGTGGGGTAGAAATAAAAAACGTATACGTATGCTTGCAAACATATGTGTACTTATTAAACACCATGAGCGGCCTCGGCACAGAAATGGTAAATACGCTTTAGAAAATTGCCTTTAATGATGGCCAAAGCTTTTCTTCTCCTTAGATGGTGACCGGAGCGCGGGTGCAGGGGAAGGACTAGAGCTGCTTCAGATGGTTTTTCCATCTCTACCTGGTACGGGGGTGGTGACGTGCTCTCCTGGGGACAGCTTGGGGATGACTGGTCTGGGACATGCCATTCAAGGGCCGAGTATTAGGACTTTGCAAGGAATTTTAACATATCTGTGTTTATTATGAGCATCTTCCAGCAGTAAGGCGTGCCCGGGCGGACAGACAGACGGGCGGTAGGATTCTGCCCCCACCAAAGCCCGTGGGGATCCTGCAGCAAACCCCGCCGGCCGCCCGGTCGCAAACCCAGCTGCAGCCCAACGTGTTGCCTCAACGGGCAGATGTCAACATTGCTCAATGCGACGAAGGCCTGAACGTCTGTTTATTAACGGATAAGATGGCCAGGCCGGCGTATGGCGCGCGAGCCGGCCTGTGCAACTCCTGTGGTTTCCAACCGTACTTATCGAGGGAGGGGGCTGCCTGCCCAGGGAGGGTGTTTCCTCTAATCGGTAACTTCACATGCCAATGGCAGGCAGATATGCGGGGGGCAAAGGCTCGGCTTTTTCACAACAGCCGCTTTTCGCTGGGCTGAGGGGAAGGAGTCATCTAAGGCAAGGCTGGGGAGTTCGAAAGGAACATTTTGCTCAGAAAAAGATGAGTAAATTTTCCCCGAGAAAGGGTAGAATCAGGGACCTCACAGCCACCCCCTTGGCCGTTAATTTTCACCGTCCAACGCAGAAGGAATTGACTCATCCCAGTATTTCCTAGCAATAACTTTAGCTCCAGAAACCCTTCCCCAAGTCCTTTAGAGGCTTCTCCTGTTGTCTGCCCTCCGCCCCCGAGACGCTGTGGGCAGCGTGCGAGATGGTCACGGGCTCAATTTAACGGCATCTCTCCCGCTTATCAGGCTATATAATAAACATGGCTTTTAGGGGGGATTTTTTGGGGAGGGGTGCGAGGCGGGTGGTGAATGGGGAGGCCAGACACCATTGTCTGGTAAGAATGCGAGGCCCCGGGGGCGAGCGCGCCTCGGCTTGCCTTCCAAATTGTCCCAGCATCAATCCCCCCTCCTTTGCGGGATTTCCTTCTCCAGCCGGGGGTTTTGTTTCGGAACAAGCGTTGGTCAAACAAGCTTTTGTTTGCGGTCAGTTGCTTGGCACACAGACACCACTTCTGGTGGGGGACAATGAGGAAGCTGTTTCGGGGGCAGCTGCGGTGGGACTGAAAGGGAATACTGATGGAAAAAGGGCGCGGGGAGGAAATAGCTGGGTGGAAATTAATTGGGAGGATCTTACGAAGTCCGGGTGTTGCAGCTAGGTTGAGAGGGTGACGGGGAGTCCTTCGATCCTGCTGCCTCACCCCGCTCGCCAGCTCATGCTGGTTTGAGTTGCTTTTCCCGCAGGATACCCCGCCTCGGGCCAGCGAGAAAGTTGGACAAAATATTTGTGACAACGTGTCTTAAAAAGCTTGCTTTCAGGAAAAAGTAAACTATTTACGGCAATAACAGAGTTTAAAAGGAATCGTATAAGTGAGACTGACTTCTTTGTCAGCAAAAATTGCAGCAGAACTTGTTCATAGATGACATTACCTAAATGACATTACGTACGTATGTCCTTTCTTTCACATTTCCTGTAATCCTGTTACGGCATTGGCCCATTACCTCAAGCACTGTCATCTTTAAATGCTGTCAGAACTTAACTGGATGGCCAAGGACATCGGAAAAGGATCGAGGTGAAGCTGATGGCAATTTCAGCCCTGCCATACATACGGCCATCTCCCAGCCTGCCCCTGGACAGGGTGTTTTCTGATAAAATGTTCAGGTAAAGTGATGACTTGAGGACTTTTACATCTTTTACGGAGCTGTCGCCCATCACCATAGCATCCAGCACCCTTTTTGGGGACCACAGGGGGAACGGGTGCAGACTGGGTGTTGGAGGCACCAGGGTGCCGGGTATGAGCCAAGTGCTTGCTGGCGCTTATTTCCAGTGCTCCCATCCCTGAGAAAATGAGGACCTGGAGGTAAACAGCTGGAAAATGCCCCTGCGGGACCACAGCCCAACACTTCCACTCACCATGGAATGGCATTAACCGCCATTTGCAAATGGCGCTCCTCGGACTTAAGGTGCGATTAAGTGCAACATCTTGGTGTTAATTGTATTTAATGTTATCGCTCTCTTATTGCATTATTGCTAAAAAATGACATGAGGCCAATTTCTTTTTACTCCAGCCGCGAATGCGCTGCTGTGGTTTTTCAAAAGCGCTACGAGCCGTGGCAGCAAACGGGAGGATTGCGACTTCTGCTGTTTACCTGCTGAAATATTCAGCGCTCTTAAGCCCAAGGAGTCGGAAGCGTTGGCATCGAAGCAGTAGCCTGTTTAAACTGGCAGGCCCTCTCGTCAGGTTATAACAGCGAAGATGATAATTGCCAGCTCCGGGGGCAGGAACTGTCGTTTTGTTATCTCTGGGTGCAGTGCTGCGCTCTGAGGGACTCCGGTCCCCCATGGTGGCCGCTGGACCTGGCTGCAGTGCAAATAATGGCAGCCCTGAATCTGAAACGCTCGCTGCAGACAAAAGTCCGTGGTCAGGCATGCAGAGGTGTATCTGGTTGCCCGTCTTTGGCCCCGTAGGCTGGTTTTCCCGAAAAGCAGAGCTGCCCTGTGGGAGACTGTGTGTTGGCAGCAAGGGAAGCGATGCCAGCAGGGACCGGCACATGCCTCCCGGATGAGTTGTCCCGGCTGTGTGGATGTAGAGGTGCTGCTGGCAGGTCACGGTGTGCCCCGTGTCCTCCTGTGCACGGGGATGTAGAGCAGCGTATATGGGCTGACGTCGCTAGCGTAAGCAGATGCGTGATGGAGATCCCGGCCCCCTGAGCCAACGCGTCGTCAAAGTAAAGAGGTGAAAAGCCAGAAGAGGAAGACTGATGGATGAAGAGCAGGACAGCAGCTCTCTTCTGAATGCCAGCCACTTTCATTTGGCCCAACACAAGGGTTAGACAGCAGCAAGGCTCAGAGTTTAGTCCCAATGATGCTAAAGAGCAGGGCCCGGATCCCCAAATCTTCCTGCTGAAAAATAACAGTGGAACAGCCCATGGAGTAAGGGGGCATTTGTCCCAAGGAAGGGTATCATGAAAGGCTATCATGTAGACTACGCAGAAGATTATTTGTTTGATCAGGTGAGGTTAGGGTTTTTTTAATCGCTACCGGTTACTGGTATCTAAATGCTGGCAGTTACAACATTTAATTGCATTTTTCTGTAAGAAAATGCTTATCTTGCTAAAAGATGGGATTCTCTACAATCTGTTTCGTGTGCTGAAAAACTCTTGTTTCCATTTCATTCTTTACCATCAGTGCTATCTTAATCCATCCTCTGAGGCCAGTCCTCTGGTTTTATCCTCCGCCGATCTGAGGCTGTGAGCGGACAAGTGTCTCCACACCAGGTCTTCCCAAATGAGTGCCGTCCTCACGTGCCGGTGGCTCTGCCCCCTTCTCCTGCATGGGGGAAGAGTGACCCGCAAGATGTGCTGGAGCCATCTCACCTCCCCTTGCATCCCACAGCCCCCAGTGGGCTCTCCCTGGAAAGGTCTCAATCTGACGCTCCTAAACAGGCCACGGTTTGTGCATCGCTGCCTCGTCTGGCTACAAAATTGATGCTTTTTTGGATGCTGGAGGAGAATTTTTCTCTCCTTTCTAAATCTCTTAATAACTGAAGATTTGGGTGTAAAAGCACTAACTGCACTCAGTTCACTGGGGTTTTTTTTTCAGTCATAGCTTGCCTTTTTTTCCCCCTATAGGCACAGGAACCATTTATAGCCGAGGTGGGCCGAGTTTGCAACTTATTAATCTCTCCCTTGCATGTGGGTTGAAAAGAGACACCATGCCTTTATCAAAAGCCAGGCTAGCACAAAAGGCTATGCAAAATCATCATCAAATCCTATTAGAGGTGGAAAATATCTCTTAGATCATCTCATTCATTTCCCTGCCAATGCTAGACTGTTCCTGAGAGTTAATTTTCTAGTGTCTGCCGCCGACTCCCCGTGTGACTGCAGGTCTGTCATCTTGCCTTTGGGTTGTCACTGTAACTTCCACTCCTTCCCTTGCATTTCCAAACAAGCCTCGTTTTGTTCGGTGCTCGCCTGGGTTAGTATTTGCCCTGCATTACGTATTATCAGTGGTTCCTACTCGGAGAGCATCACCAGACCTTGCTTGTGGCTGGGGAAGTCATTCCCATGGGACGGGGTGTGCTGGGTGCTCGGGGGAGCTCGGGGAGTGCCGTCCCCCGGACAGGGGCTCCATCCCCTGCAGCCACCGCTACCTGCTGCAGGTATCGGGGAGACGAACATCTCAAAGGGAGGTTTCTCTCCCGCAATCGCGACCGTGGGTTCAATGCAAGCAGGTCAGCCCCCGTAAAGCACTTCTCCCAACCTCTGCCGGCGCTGCCTTCGATAAACTCCCACCCTGAAATCCTGGGCTGGCTGTGACATCCACTCGGCAGGGGGAAAAAATAATAATAATTCAAAGCTGGAGCTATTTATAGCGTGAAGCAAATGCAGATTTCATCAGGGTTTGTTTCACAGGAGCAAACGGCGTGTAGGAGCGGAGTAACCTTACTTGTAACTTCCCACCGGCGCTGGCGGTGGTGACTGAATTCCCCGACGCGGCAAGGGTCTGGGCAGCCCTGCCAGCGCCGGGAAGGTCAGTCCGGCCACTGTCACCTGGAAAGCATCAAAAGCAGGAGCTGTCGATAGCGACCCACATTTGCAGAAAATCTGAGGGCTTCCTAATTAACTGAGGATCTCTAAATGAGAGCAAAGCCGCTCGACAAGCCCCCTCGTATGCCTTAAGTGTCAGGGCTCAGCTGATCGCTGCATCTAACAAGCGGCTGATTTTTAACAGTAGCTCCGAGACTCAATCAGCTCCTAATGGCTCCGTTTCAAAACGTTTCAGTGCATTTTTCATCTCTTACTCTGGAATTTATGCTCTTTGTTCCCTGCTCAAATATTCTGGCGCTTTTCCTTAATTTCAGGCTTCTGCCTTGCGACGGCTCCTCTGCCCTAACCAGGCAGCTCATCGCTTGCCTTTCCCCGCACGCGATCCTCTGCCGCGGCCGCTCGCTCTGCTTTCTAATCAGTAAGTTTCAGAAATTCCCCCTTTCCCTCCCCCTGATGTATAGGCAGTGCTGCGGGGTCTGGCATTTCATAATTCGAAGGAAACCCATGTTTAAACAGACCCCTGTGTAATAAGAGCTGAAAAGTGGTTTTATTTCAGCTATAAACCCCCTCCCTTTAAAACAGCGAATGCCGTTTGCAAATGCACCTGATCTCGACCTCCCTCTCGCTGCTTTTACGCAGCGCCACAGATTTGGGCGCTGGCGCTCCTGATTTACACCACGGCAAATGAGCTCAAACCCTCATTTCGGCTGCATTCGCAGCTGAGTGAGAATATGCACGTTTAAACTGAGGGCTTCGAGCTGCTGGGGAAAGGACGGGGGGATCTTTCCCGACGCGTAACTCCCGTCGCCGGTAATGAGACCCACGTGAGGCATCCTCGGGAAGGCGGCAGGATAAACTCCCACGTAAGCAGTGATTAGGAACAGATAAATTCCATTCAGGAAGGTAGAGAGTTAATCAGCAACTCTTTAAGACTTCTCCGCGTGTGTTTATGTTCAGTGGCTTATCCATATCTTGGCAATTACTCACGTGAAATAGAATATAAATCCCGCTGCCTAATTTTTCTTCGAAAAATTTCACAAGGTAATCAAATCCCGAAGTGCATATTCTATTCCGGTGGTTTTATCAGTAAATCAGATTTTTATAATTTATCAGCAAAAGTTAGATTTAAGCATCCTCACTGTAATGTTTGAAAGATGAACATTTGTTTCAGCGGGTACCGTGCCAATCAATAATCTTCCAGCTTGACTCAGCTATCAATTATTGCTGCAATTATTTGTCTAGTTGGATATTTAAAATGTCATCAGAAAGAGATGATTACATATTCCAGAAAGCAAGGCACTGTATAATCAGATGAACTGAATCCAGTTAAATGTAGTGTGGTACTAACCTGTCCTTCAAAGCTGAATTCTGCAGCCCCGACTGAAACAACAGCTTTCTGCATTATTGTAAGGAAACAGATCTTAACCTTGGAACAGTGCGTGTTATTGGGGTCGGGTAATACTCGGCGAGAGGAGACCTTGCAAGCCTGGAAATTGAATCAGCCTTACTGACATAAAGGAGGGAGTTGTTTTTTTTTTTTAGCAGGGGGGGAAGGCTGGTTTTGTTGGATTTCATCTGCAAATCTATAAATAAGAAAATCCACTCTTTATCTGCCTTTCTGGGAATTTAAACTCCTGAGCTCGAAGCGCCAAATTTTCATATGCCCTTTTTGCATTCCTTGACTTGATGTATGTATGGTAAATACTCTCCGTGCCCCGAGAACGCAATAAAGCTATAGCAATTCTTGCAAGTCTTACATCCTCCAAACTCCAGATATTCAGAGTATTATATCATTTTCAACTTCAAGGATATCTCGGCGATGGAGAGGAGACAGAATAAACCGGAGGAGACCGGACAACTTTACGACACCTTTTGGTCCTATTTGCAAAGCAGGGAGGGGAAAATATATATATTATCGATTCTACTAATACTCGCTTGTGCAAGTTATGAAACTAAACGTAGTAGGATCTGGTTCAGCACTTGCTGTGCTTGCAACTCCATGGTGACATTGAACTTGCTCAGGGACAGAATAAACCTTTGCCTTCCTGGCAGATGATTTGCAGGCAGAGGAGTCATTTGGGGGGACCTGCAGTTCCCCTGACCCACTTTGTCAGGATGGTTTGCTGCTGGCTAAATATCATTAATTTGAAAGCGAGAGGAAAGCGAGCCAAAGGGGAAGGCTGGGAAAGAGGAGAGTCTGAAGAGGATCCGTTTTGGGAAGGAAAAGGTGGAATAAGGCTCTGAAGGAGAGAGCCCCTGTTCATGCACGTCCCCGAGCCCATCACTTGGCTGAGGGCTGGGGCTTTTCGGCTCCACTGACACCCTGCCCGAGGCACTGGTGGGAGCAGGGGTGCTGTGGGATGGAGAAGGGGACCTCGGCAGTGCCTGGCTGGTGAGAAGGGCCAAGGGGGGCTGGCAGGGACCACCACACCTTTGCAAGGCGATGATTTAAATGTACGTGCCTTACAGAGCAGGGCACATCAAATAGAGATGCTCATATGTGAAATGCAGCAAAAATAAAGCAAAACTGTGGGTGATGAGGAGACTTGATGGCCCAGCAGTGCCCTGGCAGCAGCGCGCCTGCCGGTGAGCAGCGGTGGGAAGGCACCAGCCCCCATTTCTCCCTAGGAGAGGGCTCCCAGCCATTTCAAAATGCCAGCGCACTTTGATCTCTCCAGGATTGCCCCGTGCGGTAGAGCTGCTGTGTCCTCCAGCGAGGTCCCACAGCACTAATTGGGTCTCTTCTCAGGAAAGCAGCATCCTGGCGTCGCGGCTCAGAGGCTCTGTACGTAAGGGATACGCTCGTGTACAATGTGCATCGTAGAGCAGCGTCCACAACGCACACTCGCCCGTGCCAGCTGCAAGGCTGAGCGATGATGAAGCTGCGATACAAACAGGGGAAACACCCCACCGCCGGCATCTGCCTGAGCTCGGGAGTCTCGTGCCGCGTCTCACCCCGCACTGGCAGGGGTGGCCTGAGATGCCATGCTAGAGCATCTCCTTTCTTTCCTTTGCAAGAAAATTTTTGAAGTGCGCTCTGCTTTTTCTTCAGATGCCGCTGGCCGGGGAGAAAACAGAAAAGGGAAACAGTTCATCACGTAGGTGTATGAGAGTGAATGAAATGATTTGGAAGCTCTCTGTAGCTGTAGAATTACAACACTGCATTTAAAAAGTGAATTATTGACTTGATTGTCCCCAGCAGCCACTGGGTAAATGCATAATTACGGACCTCCGGAGCAAGGTATCGTTGGCTGGATAGCCAGGTTAGGCTTTGAAAAGGCTTTGATGCTCTTTCTGGGACAGGGCTTAGGTGAGGCTTGGTCCTTGGTGGGTCACAGCCCAGGTGGACATCCCAGCAGGGGACACGGCTGGTGCCAGGTAGGTCTAGAGGAGCTGATTTAGCAGGCGTCAGCCCAGCGATGCCACTCCTGTTGGAGTCCATTCATTTCCAATCCCCGTGCCTGCACTCAGGAGAGGCAGTCCGGGAGAGGCAGGCGGGGAAGCCTGTGTGTCTGGGATGTTGGTTACTTCGCTAATGATATTTTTAGAGAAACGAGATGGTATCAGCGAGGAGTTCCTCCTGTGGGGCTGACAGCACCGTGTAGTTCGCCCTTTAGGTCCCGCCGCCGGTGTTTGAAGTTAATGGAGCTACTACCCATGTGATGCTGCAGTCTGCATCGCCTCTATTTCTCTATTCCCGTAGCGTTAGTGTTTAGGGTGCATACGTGTGCGTGATCAGGTCTTCTCTGCTTCAGGGGTTTCTTTTCAAAACTTCATTCAAAGCTGAATTTCAAGCACAGCGTTATTTTCCGACGGCTGGTTTCTTCTGTTCCTCACTAATCAAGATGCGACAGATTTCCACCCCGCTTAAGTTTTAAAAAAGCACAAAATCAGTCGCAGCCTGATACTCTACTTGCCAAGTTGGAGCTCGAAGCAGGTTTTTTTGGTGGCCAAATCATAATCGCCTTGAAAATGGTGACAGACATTGAGGTCAGGCCAGTATGCCTGGCAGCGCTGGCATGCTCCGGTGGGACCCCAGCACCCCACACCTCCCCACCGAGGCTCTGGCAAACCATGCATTTTGTTGCTCGTTGTTAACAAAATATTTTTTTTTTGTGGGGAACTAGGTGTTATGGGTTCGGTTCTGCTTAGAAGAATGAGTAGATACGCAAAATATGTTGAGGCTACAACCAAAATGGTCATCCATGAAGTTTGCACTTCTCCTGCAAGGGCCAGATGTTCCCCAGGGTTAGGAGGAGCCCGGCTGCCGGGCTGTGGATGGAGAGGATGCTGCACGTTGCTCTTCTGCAGGGAGGAACTGGCCTCCCTGTTCCCATCCCTTCCCACTCGCTCTTTCCGCAGGCCCAAAAAACTTCTGTTTCGTATAAACTTGAGCAGTGCCGCAAAACCTGATGGAAACTGGGCTTTGGGAGAAAAAAGTGGATTCCTGGAGTTCCTAACTCCAATCTGAATCTTTGAATGGCAAGGCAGTGCCAGATGTACCTTTGTTTTTATTATTGCTGTTGCTTGGGTTTCATTTTGAAGTTTGGGTCATGGCGTTAGTGTTTTGGCCTGGTTCTTCTTTAAAAGAGGGGCTTTTAAAAGGAGGTGTAAGGGGGAAATGGCATTATTGCCATTACTGCCAAAGATGTTTTGCCAGTTTTATTAAAATGATTTCAGGGAGTTCGAATTTGTGTGAAAAATAATTATTTTCAGGAATATCACTAAGTCTTTTATCGATAAGTTGTAGATAAGGAAAGGCTGGTAAAGATGGCACATGGGGCGCTGAGGGTCCCACAAAGCAAAACATCTTCAGATTTTTGACATTTTCACAACTAAACCAGTCCCAGGACCTGCCATCAGGCCTGTCCATAAACAAAGTGGACTTGATTTGCAGAATTTTATTTTACAAATGCACAACAGCAGTGGTGCTTCTCATTTGACAAGCAATGCTCTGTCACTTCCTAGAGAGTTTCTGGGACATTTTTTGGTGGTTTTGAATCTGGTTCATCTAGTGATAAAGACAAAAGATTAGCGAGGAGGTACCCTGTTGTACATAAATGCAGCTACTGCTGTTATTTATTATTATTATAATTATTATGACAACAACAGCGACGATGCCGATGCTAACAGTGCTAACAGCTACTTATAACCGGTTAATGACAGACCAGGTTAATAAGGCGCCTTTTGCAATCTGGCGAACTGGGAGGAAGAATTAGTGCGAGAAGGAAAAAGTATGCTTGGACAGTGACAGTTTCCCATCTAAACTGATGCTACTGACTACCAGGAAAAGGTGAGTCACGACGAAGCAGCTCTTTCTTACCAAGGGAGAAGTGGGCTGCTGCAGGCGTGGAGCGGACCCACTTACCTCCCAGCCCTGTGACGCTTCTTGCGTCCCAACCGTTTCACTTCTCTAGTTTTCAGTTGAAAGGAATTTCAACAGTATGGATTTCCAAAAGAGAGAGAGGAAAAAGAGAGAGATTTGACAAGCCAGATGGAGACGAACTGAATCGAGTACAAGTGGTAACAATTAACTCCATTTTTTTTCTTCCCCCCTTTAAATACCATAACAACTCCAAATTTATCAGTCCAAAAATGAAGCAGTCAGTTGATATTAAAGCTGAATAAAGAAGTTCCTGGGTTTGGCTCAGGCTGTTCCTCTGATAATTTTTTGGTGGCAAGCAGAAGAGAGGGGGTGCTTACTGCAGGTTGCAGGTGTTCGAGTTGCTTTTAACTTTTGTTCTTTGCAGTTTGATAGCAAAAGGTATGTACGTGCCCTGTAGGTGTAGGTAGCCTGGTAAAGACATCTTGGCTTTGCTTACACGTGTAGGTTTTTGGGGGAGGGTGAAGGAGAATACAGGAGCTAAGCCACCAAGGCTGGTGGCACTGGCTTGCGGAGAGATGCTGCCGAAAATAAGGGCTGGGCTGTCCGGGCAGCAAGGGCCGAATCTTGGTCTGCTCGGAGGTTTCTCTGGCACGGGGATTTCTCCGAGGGAGTAAATCCGCAGCTGTGAATGAAATCCTTGCGAACACCATTGGCACGTACACAGTCACTGCTTACGCTGCCGTCTTGTTTGTGAAAACACTGGGAAAACTGGAGTGTCTCTAATACTGCATGTTTGTTTGCAGCCCGTACGATGCCCTGCGGTAAAATACACGTTATATTAATATCTCACTCCTTAATCTGGTGGTCCTTCCCAAACAACGTCCTGCGCTATGGGCTGCCTGTTTCGGATAGAGGCACTGAGAGGTTGCTGCACGTGGTGTTTCAGCGTTGCTCTTCCGTAAAGCGCTGGTGTGTCCGGCGAGCAGCTTTCCTGGATCCAGCCCTGACTTTTGAGAACTGAAGGAAGCTCTTCCAAAGCACATTGGCACACGCATACAGATTATTCCATTACTCACTTGGCAATGCCTGAACTTGCACGCCTAGCTCCAGAAATCCTTTTTTTTCTCCCCCCCACCTCAGCAGTGGCATCTAGCTGACAGCTTCTCCTCCCAGCCGGTCTTCTCCCCAGCATCTTGTCTGGCTTTGCTGCTGGTGGCTGTGGATATGGCTGTGGGTCTTGCTCGGAGCCAGCTATATTGTGCCTGGAGATGTTGGCTTGCTTCGACTCGGACTTTGAGCATGCCGGCTGTATCTGTGAGCACAGTACAGAAGAAACAGGGGGGTTTCTTTTTAATATAAAAAAAGCCCCTTAATGCTGAAAGCAGCCATCTCTTCATATTTTACTGAGTAATTGTGCCAACTGCCCTTAAAGGCACTCAAATGCCAATATCCATCCCACTCATTTGTTAACATTTTTCGGATCAGAAGCTAGATCTGTCACTTGTGTGTCACTGGTTAAATCACTTCTTTTTGGGGCATGGCAGGCAAGAGCTGTTCTGCTCCTTTTTTTTTTTTTTTTTTTTGGCAGGAGCCAATAACTTGAGAAACACTAAACATTTGTGCTGTAGTGAAATGCAGTGCCCTGTCACTAGTCCTTTGCTGGCCAGGATGTAGAAAAGGAATAAATACGTGATGGTGGGTGAGGCTCACTGGGTGAGACCAATCAGGTTTTATATTGGCCCCGCGTTTCTATTTGGTACATGGTATCCCCATGCAATTCTCCTAAAGGGGTAATTTCCCAAATACGAAGAAAATGAGCAGTAAAATTGAGTGGGAGGAAAGATGTGCAGGCAAAAATGCAAATGGTAATTGGAAGCTATTTGTAAAGAGTTGATGAGCTGTCCAGGAAGGAGAGGGCAACTTTGGCCCAAATCCAAAACCCACTTCACCCGCTTCAGTGGTGAGATGAGAACAGCAATTAGATATTAAAAAAATCAATATATGACAATTAAAAAAATGGAAAATAGATAGCAATCAATCGCAGTGAGAAATCATGATGGGTAGAGAACTGGCCAGGGGAGCTGAAGGTGCTGAGGAGAACTCGTGCCTGGCATGGATAGGGGAAGAGGAGAGCTTCACAGGGTCCTGGAGAAAAGAGAAACCCTACAAGTGATGGATGGAAGAAGGAGTGAGGTAGAAATTTTTAATAAATATTTCTGCTGTAGACCTGGAAAACATCAGTGTTATGTTTCTGTATCATAGGCGGGTGATGATGTTTTTTCTAGCTCATTAGTAGCCAAGGAGGATTTTATATAAGGTCCAATGGAGATAGATACTTTTAAATGAAAAGGCCCTGACAGCTTGCACCCAAGAATCCCTAAAGAGTTGGCATGTGAGGCTGGTTTTTAATAAAGCTTACGGACTGGGAGAATGCCATCAAGAGCTGGTCGGGGTAACTGTGGGAGAGTTGGCAACAATTTGCTTATCTCTTCTGGGCAAAATAATTGAAGAGATGATATAAGATTCAATTGATAAAGAATTAAAGGATAGAAATATAATTCATGCCACTCAACTTAGATTTATGGCATATAGATCTTGTCAAATAAACCTGATTTCATTCTTCCAGATGACAACTTCGGTTGATAAATGTAGATGAAATAGACTCTGCAAGGCGTTGGGCGCGGCGCTGCGTGACATTGTGTGTAGGAAGGCCGAGCACTGGGCGGTATCGGTAGCACAGGTGATTAAGAGCTGGCCAACAGATTTGGGAATGCGGGGGCTTAGCTGGAGAAGCATCAGTGGATGGGAGAGGTCAGCAGGGGCTGGTGGGAGGCGCAGTGGTGGTTAGCATTTCGTCGGTGATTTAGAAATGAATATGCAGTTGTGACTGATTAGCGTTGTGGATAAAGCAAAGGCGGGTGGATGGATGAAGAGCAACAGGGACGGGTCTGTGGGGTGGTTTGGAAAGACTGTCAAGCGGGGCGTGTTGAGAGCACGGTTGGGTACAACCTGCCGTGGTGCCTGGCTGGAAGAGGGGAATTGGGGCTGTGCGTACAGATCCAAGGTGCGCAACCCCGGAAGGCAGCAGCTCTGCAGGAGGCTTAGCGGAAAACCAGCTGCTTCCCAGCACGATGCTGGGCTGAGAAGGGCTAGGCTGGTCCTGGAGTAGTGGAGGGGGATGGAGGAGTGGCTTCAGGATGGAAAAATAACTATATTTTGAAGTGTGCCTTGATTTCCAGATGCACAAGTACCCTTTGTGTGTGTGTGTGGGGGGAGCACATTGTGTACTAAGGGGCTTTTCAGTGTGTTGGCCAAAGAAAGGTCAACAGGAGTGAATGGGTAGAGGTTGGAGCCAGAGAAATTCAGGTGGACCCCAGTACCCCTCTGTGAGTGTGGTTAGCTGTGGGAACTGACTGTGGTGACAAGCAGTGGGTGCTCTTCTTTTGTCTTCTGAGCTGGTTTGAATGATTTTCACTGGGATATCGTGCTTTGCCCTAAAGACTGTTCGCGGGGCTGGAGGAGGTTACGCTTTACCCAGAGACATCGTGTTGGTCATGGCACAGGACAACTGAGCGAGACGTAATGCAGGAAAGGTCAGAGAGTGAGAGCTGGTGGTCCCTTTTGCCCTTAAATTCCTCGGTGCAAAACAGCCGAGGACACGGGCTCCGGCCCTGCTGCCGGTGGCAGAGGAGGGTTGGTTCGGCAGTGACCCTCTTCACATCTTGAGCTGAGGGATTCCTGCTAACCTCTTGGAAATCAGCTGAAAGCTCCGATGACGTCGCAACGCTGCTTTGGATAGCACGTCCCATCACATTGCCGCGGTGGATGATGAGGCACGAAGAGCCCCGTGGGACCTTCTCCAGCTCTGTCCTTGGCCAGCATCGCCTACTGCATCTCCCTGCTGTGCTTTCCTTGCTTGCCCGTGGTCTTGCCCCGATGCTTTAGCTGGGAAGCCCCTGTGGATGTAGAGGCTGGCCCATAGCTAGGAGATCTCAGTGGATCCACAGCCTTTGGGTCCTACAATCCCATCCGGCTTTTGTGGGGACCGGAACGCTGTACCAAAAAGCATGGTGGTGGGATGGGAGGAAGGAAAGGCGAGTCCCTTCCAAAACCAGGGCTTGCCGCGGCAGTCTAAGGACCCGTCTCGCCGCTGGCGGGCAACGTGTGGATTAGTGCCATAATTCTTGCAGTTTGGCAAGGCTGCATCAGACTGGAACGTATCTCTAGGTGGTGATATGGTCAGTCAATAGCCTTCATAATTAATCAAGCACTAATAGACAAATTAGAAATCGTGTCTCTTCAAAGCAGGAGGTGGAGGCAAATGGCTGGTGGCTTTTAACTGTTTCACTGCTTTATTTTATTGCCTGGTTTTATGTTGCTCCCTTGAAAATGGTGAGTTGTTTAGGGAAGTTTTGTACATAAACATGATTTTAAATTTAAATTATTATCTTGATTACCAAATGCGGATGGTGAATTGAAAACTTGTTTTTCAGGCAAGCAAATGAAGAATAATATTACATTTTACACTCCACTAAATCAATGTAGCCCTAATTTTGCCATGCAGGAAATCAATTCCAGTCTTTATAACAGTCGAAGATGTTATGAACAAAGTAATTTTGCAAATTATGGCAAGTAACACATTTATTGATGACTGTAGTTTAGGAATTTAGAATTTGTGAGCGCTGTAATATAATAAGGCCGTACTGGCAGGAGCTGAGTGAAATACAGATTATACGGTGAAACTGTAATGCATCATTTGCTATTAGTGGACTGGTAATAATTACCAGTTTCAAAGCAGCTTTTTCCATGTAATCTTTAGTCTCAGTCGTAACAGCCCTTCTCATTGACATTATGATTACACGAGCTGCCCTTATGATCTAGAATATCTAGTTGATGGGAATACTAAAATGTGGTAGCGAACGCTCGATGTTGTATCCTCATTAGAAGATAAAATGCTATTTTCTCTGACCTGATCTATAAGGTAGAGAGGCGAGATAGCGTTACATTGTTAGCTCCTACCGTGGTGTTAAAAACTTCCACTTCATTACGGCGAAGCAAGATGAAATTTTCCCATTTAAGATTTTTTTCCTTAGCTCAAAAATGAGCATAGGAATGTGAAGGTCCAATTGAATTTCCCTCTAATTTCAGCAGATTTAAGTATTTATCTGCGCTCGCATGCCTGGCACATACTAAACACCACAATGCATTTTTATTCCGACGCCAGCTTCAGGATGAAAACGTTAACTATTATTCCAAGGGCTTTTAAAGTGATTAAAGTGTTAAATGCCTGCCGTAGATGGTCGAGCCTCTTTCTACTCGCCCGATTCAGCTTGTCAGGCCAAACGCAGGAGAACCGCAGGGCTGGGAGGCAGGGAGGAAAGCTGCGCCGGGGCGCTGCAGCCGGCGCGGCGGGCTGCCTGCCTCTCCTATCCCCAAATCATCACGCAGCGCGCTGGAGAACCAAAATGCCCACATGAAGCTTTTTTTCCCTTCCTCCCGAGTGAGATGAGAAACAAGATGGGCGCAGAAGCAGCGATGTTTTCTTTCCAAATGTGCCTCGTTGGATTTTTTTTTCTTTTCTTTTCCTTTTGTATTAGGCAAATGGGGGAAACCTAATGGGGGCAGCTCTCGGTGCGGCATGGAAAGGGGTTTACCCAGCAGCGGTGCCTGCGGAGCAGACCCCTCGTAACGCCGATGTCGGGTCAGGGCAGGCGTACGTGGTGCCGGCAGGTACCACCCCAAGCACTGATGTCTTTGGAGGGCTCCCGTGGTTTATTCAAACCTCAAGAGCATGCGTTTTTTTCTTTTAAAATGTCACTAATCAGCAGCTCTGCGAGAACTGCCGGGCAGGGCTGGAAATGAATTTTTATCCTCCTCTTAGCTCTGGTTTCAGTTTACCAGCATTTAGTAAAAAACATCCAGAGGGGGGTGGAAGTGAATTATTCGCAAAATTACAGTAATCGATAAAAGCGCACTCACCTTCGCCATATCTCACGCCACTCTGGTCTCGCAGACGGCCCTCAAAAAGTTATTCATCCCCCTTGTTTTGCCGTGTATTAGAAGGGGCTGCTTTCTGCTGTCATTATTAGCCGTCTTTTTGTTTAGTTATTTATTAGTTGGTTGCTCTTTTATAACGTCCGTGTTATCTCCAAAAATAAATTATCATGAAATAGAGTTAGCTCGCCACTTGCCAAAGTGGCATTTACCATCCTCAGCTTCTTTTCAGTGCGAGAGAAATCATGCGGCTCCGGCAGGGCGCTCGGCCAGGCCTCCTGGCCACCCTCCAGCTCTTTCCCCGGCGAAGCTGCCGCTCTCTCTGCCTTCCCCTCTCCCTGTCCCGCACACTATTTTATTTCATTTTCTTTTTCAATTTCCTACCCCCCTCCCCCGGAGCGGAATCTCTGCTGAGGAAGCAGGAGATGCGGCCTAATCTTGTACACGTTGTTAGTCTCTCAAAATAAGGCTAATAACGTGACGTTGCCCGGCTTGCTTAGCAGTTGTGGTGCGCTGGGTTGCTGCTTTGAACTGATGCATGTGGTTTTTTGGAGTGCTTTTCAGAAGGGGATGTATTTATTTTAGATCGGTCGGTCGGTCTGTCTATCGATCTATCCATCTATTTATTGATTTGCTCCCCAATTTCAAGGTTAGCAGCCTCTTGCAGCGTAGTATGCCGAGTCACAGCTGGCATCAACCGACTTCATCATCTTTTTCTTTTATAGCATTTTTTTTTGCCGTGGTTACTTGCCAGGGTTCAGTGTTGACCCCAGGGCTGGGGATGGCGGGAGGAGGTGGGCGTGTTTTGGGTGGGTCTGGACCTCCCCATCGCACCCCTCACCTCCTCCCGTCCCCCTTCCCCTGCCTGCGCCTGAGCGGGGACGTCCCTTCCCCGGCTCCCAGCTGAGCGTCCCGGAGGAGAGGAGCTTAGGCGGGGAGGCGAGCTCTCGCCCGCCGGTGGGCGGCCGGAGATTGACGCTGCTTGTTGTGTTATTTTGCAGGTAAAGACGAGCCCAGCAGCTACACGTGTACGACTTGTAAACAGCCTTTCAACAGCGCCTGGTTCCTCTTGCAGCACGCACAGAACACGCACGGCTTACGGATCTACCTAGAAAGCGAGCACGGCAGCCCCCTGACGCCACGGGTTGGTATCCCAACAGGACTAGGTGCAGAGTGCCCTTCCCAGCCACCTCTCCACGGGATTCACATTGCAGACAATAACCCTTTTAACCTGCTCAGAATACCCGGCTCGGTCTCGAGGGAGGCGTCGGGGCTGGGAGAAGGGCGTTTCCCACCCACGCCGCCCCTCTTTAGCCCTCCCCCGAGGCACCATTTGGATCCGCATCGCATTGAGCGCCTGGGTGCGGAAGAAATGGCTCTGGCCACCCATCACCCTAGTGCCTTTGACAGGGTGCTGCGACTGAACCCCATGGCGATGGAGCCCCCCGCTATGGATTTCTCCCGGAGGCTGCGGGAGCTGGCCGGCAACACCTCCAGCCCGCCCTTGTCCCCGAGCCGGCCCAGCCCTATGCAAAGGTTGCTGCAGCCCTTCCAGCCCGGCAGCAAGCCCCCGTTCCTGGCCACGCCGCCCCTTCCTCCTCTGCAGTCTGCTCCTCCTCCCTCCCAGCCGCCCATGAAGTCCAAGTCCTGCGAGTTCTGCGGGAAGACCTTCAAGTTTCAGAGCAACCTGGTGGTCCACCGCCGGAGCCACACCGGGGAGAAGCCCTACAAGTGCAACCTCTGCGACCACGCCTGCACGCAGGCCAGCAAGCTGAAGCGCCACATGAAGACCCACATGCACAAGTCCTCCCCCATGACGGTGAAGTCGGACGACGGGCTCTCCACTGCCAGCTCCCCCGAGCCGGGCACCAGCGACCTGGTGGGCAGCGCCAGCAGCGCCCTCAAGTCCGTGGTGGCCAAGTTCAAGAGCGAGAACGACCCCAACATGATCCCCGAGAACGGGGACGAGGAAGAGGAGGAAGAGGAGGAGGAGGAGGAGGAGGAGGAGGAGGAAGAGGAGGAGGACTTGAACGAGAGCGACAGGCCGGACTACGGCTTCGGGATGAGCCTGGAGGCGGCCCGCCACCACGAGAACAACTCGCGGGCCGGCGAGGAGGGCCGGTCGATGCCGGACGTCATGCAGGGCATGGTCCTGAGCTCCATGCAGCACTTCAGCGAGGCCTTCCACCAGGTCCTGGGGGAGAAACACAAGCGGGGCCACCTCCCCGAGCCCGAGGCGCACAGGGACACTTGCGACGAAGACTCGGTGGCCGGCGAGTCCGACCGCATCGACGAGGGGGCGGTCAACGGCCGGGGCTGCTCCCCGGGGGAGTCTGCCTCGGGAGGCCTGTCCAAAAAGCTGCTGCTGGGTAGCCCCAGCTCCCTGAGCCCCTTCTCCAAACGCATCAAGCTGGAGAAGGAGTTCGACCTGCCGGCCGCCGCCATGCCCAACACCGAGAACGTTTACTCCCAGTGGCTGGCGGGCTACGCCGCCTCCCGGCAGCTGAAGGACCCCTTCCTCAGCTTCGGCGACTCCCGACAATCGCCCTTCGCCTCCTCCTCCGAGCACTCCTCGGAGAACGGCAGCCTGCGCTTCTCCACGCCGCCGGGCGAGCTGGACGGAGGGATCTCAGGCCGCAGCGGCACGGGAAGCGGAGGGAGCACCCCCCATATTAGTGGCCCGGGCCCTGGCAGGCCCAGCTCAAAAGAGGGCAGACGCAGCGACACTTGTGAGTACTGTGGGAAGGTCTTCAAGAACTGTAGTAATCTCACCGTCCACAGACGGAGCCACACGGGCGAGAGGCCGTATAAGTGTGAGCTTTGCAACTACGCCTGCGCCCAGAGTAGCAAGCTCACCCGGCACATGAAAACACACGGGCAGGTGGGAAAGGACGTTTACAAATGCGAGATTTGTAAGATGCCTTTTAGCGTGTACAGTACCCTGGAGAAACACATGAAAAAATGGCACAGTGATCGAGTCTTGAATAACGAGATAAAAACTGAATAGAGGTATATTCGTACCCCCCCCCGCCCCCCGACCCCATCCACCCCATCCCTTCCCCATCCCGCATCCCCGTAGAGGTTTTTCTAGTCCCTTGTGATGGAAATCATGGAAGCTAAGGATATTCGGAAAGTGCTTGTCACCAGCACACCCTGTTTATTTTCTTTTTGTTCTCACCGTTTGAATGCATGATCTGTATCGGGGCAATACTATTGCATTTTACGCAAACTTTGAGCCTTTCTCTTGTGCAATAATTTACATGTTGTGTATGTTGGGTTTTTTTTTGTTTTGGGTTTTTTTTGTTTTGTTTTGTTTTGTTTTTAATTTTTGGATTAGACAGCATGTATGGTATGTTATGGCTGTTTTTAAATTGTCCCTGATTAGTCGCTGAGCAAACACGTCGCTGTTTCCAGTTCCGTTCGGAAAAAAAAAAAAAAAAAAAAGAGGAAAAAAAGAGGAGAGGAAAAAAAAAAAAAAGAAAAAGAGAAAAGCGAAACAAAACCAAACCCGAGAGCAAACAAAACCGACCATGCTGCATACATCCTGTAATACATATCATGTACAGTTTTGTTTTGTGACGTGCGAAGGAAAACGTGCTTTGGGTAACCCTCTACGGACAGGACCGATAGCACCGAAGAAGCGTTGTGTTAGCTAGATCGCTGTCTTAAAAGAATAAAGCCACCGATTGGAGAAAGAGTACCCATTAGGAAAAAAAAAAAAAAAAAAAAAGGCCTTTAATTGGAAAGTAACCGACCGCCACCGGTCAGAAAGAGGTAAATTTCTCTTAGCATTTGGTTTAAAACAGACGCAGACAAAAATAATCTGAGTGCCTTGGATCTGTCGCGGCCGATGCCGATGGCTCCTTTCTGCTCGTCCTCCACACGTAGCTCGTCTCCACGTCGGTCGCGGTGGCGAGCCTCTCCCACCGAGCGTGTGAGTCCGTCTCGTGTCTCTTACAACGCCGGCTACCTAAGAACGAAGAGGAAAGAGAAAACTAAGGAAGAGAAAGAAATGACCCGCTCAGTCCTAGTTAATCGTCATTCTCCCCTGCCTTTTATTATTTTCTTTTTTCTTCAAACTGAACTGATCATACCAGTCTAAAAACCCGCTCCGCTCCTGGAGAGAGCTTAAAAAAAGATACAGGACCTTTCCCTCCCCCCCAAACTTTTATTCCCCGCCCCAATCGATGATTAAATAGAATGTGAAACGCGCAGAGGCCCTTCAACGCCATTAAATACACAAGTAAGGAAATCCGTTTTATGAAGATATTTACTTTTAATAATATCTTTTATTGATTCTGGCACCAAAACAAATAAATCCGGAGCCACTTGGTTGTCAAGCTGACAATCAAATTATAAACTTTAAGACCTCGTGTATACCATATAAAAAATAAAATAAGAAAAGACTGGCAATAATATTTTACCGAGTGTAGCGGATAGAGGAGCAAAAAAAAAAAAAAAAAAGTGATTTATTAGCACAATGTGGTACTGTTTGCCATTTAAAACTAGAACAGGTGTATAAGCTAATATCAACACAGTGATGATTAACTACGAACTATTAAGACTTGCCTTTAATGTGACGCTCGGAAGAAGTAAAGGAGAATTTAAAACAAGAGGAGAGAAAAAAAAAGAAAAGCAAAAGAGTAGCAGTATCTGTCTGTGCTCCCTAAAAGTTGTCCTTCATTTCCTCCCCCCCCACCCCCCATACTCTGTGTGCTATTTGTGTTGACGTGGAAGAGGATTCCTTGTTTTATTCTTAAGCTAGCGCCCGCCCCGGTTGGTGTTCAAATAGCACTTGACTCTGCCTGTGATGTCTGTATCTTTTCTTTAATCGAAGGTACAGAGGTTGAGTATAAAATAAGACTGCTCAGATAGGACAATTAAGTGCACTGTACAATTTTCCCAGTTTACAGGTCTATACTTTAAGGGAAAAGTTGCAAGAATGCTGAAAAAAAAAAAAATCAAACATGATCTCATTGATGAGCATGAAAAAAAAAAAACCCACAAAAAAAAAAAAACAAACTTTGCCAGCCATTTACTTGACTAATGAGCTTATCTTCTCGGACGCGACATTACAGCGCTGTGAATGGAAACAGACTCTACACTCACATAAAATGAATGATTGCTTTCGCTCCTACAGTGCAAGGATTTTTTTGTACAAAAAGAAAAAAAAAACAAAAAACTTTTTTAAATATAAATGTTAAGAAAATTTTTTTAAGGAGAAAAAAAAAAAAGACAAAAACCACAACACTTCATTATGTTTAGGGGGAAACTGTATTTTAGGGTTCATCGTCTTGGTGGTGTACAAGACTTGTTATTCATTTTAAAATGGTAGTGGAAATTCTATGCCTTGGATATACACAGCTCTTCAGGTTGTATAAAAACATGCATTGGGGAAAGGTTTAAGATTATATAGTACTTAAATATAGGAAAATGCACACTCATGTTGATTCCTATGCTAAAACACATTTATGGTCTCTTTTTTCTGTATTTCTAGAATGGTATTTGAATTAAATGTTCATCTAGTGTAGGCACTATAGTATTTATATTGAAGCTTGTATTTTTAACTGTTGCTTGTTCTCTTAAAAGGTATCGATGTACCTTTTTTGGTAGTGGAAAAAAAAAAAAAAACCACACAGGCTGCCACAGTATATTTTTTTAATTTGGCAGGATAATATAGTGCAAATTATTTGTATGTTTCAAAAAAAAGAAAAAAGACAAAAAGACAAAAAAAGTGTGACATTGTACAGATCCGAGGCCATATAATGGCTCTTTGGGGGAAAACTGTTAAGATGTCACGCTGCTGGCCGTCACAGAGGGGTGTACATATCTTTTTTCGTTCTTTTTTCCTGCTGCCATACTGTATGCAGTACTGCAAGCTAATAACGTTGGTTTGTTATGTAGTGTGCTTTATGTCCCTTTCCTTCTATCACCCGACATTCCAGCATCTTAACTTCATATGCAGTAAAAGAAAGAAAGAAAGAAAGAAAAAAAAAGCTAAAAAAACAAAAAAAACCAAACAAAAAAAAAAACAAAAAAGAAAAAACCGTTTTGCAGTTTTTTTCATTGCCAAAAACTAAATGGTGCTTTATATTTAGATTGGAAAGAATTTCATATGCAAAGCATATTAAAGAGAAAGCCCGCTTGAGTCAATACTTTTTTGTAAATGGCAATGCAGAATATTTTGTTATTGGCCTTTTCTATTCCTGTAATGAAAGCTGTTTGTCGTAACTTGAAATTTTATCTTTTACTATGGGAGTCACTATTTATTATTGCTTATGTGCTCTGTTCAAAACAGAGGCACTTAATTTGATCTTTTATTTTTCTTTGGGGTTTTTTTGGGGGGGGATTTTTTTTTTAATTTTTTTTTTTTTTTATTATTTGGATGACCAAAGGTCATTACAACCTGGCTTTTTATTGTATTTGTTTCTGGTCTTTGTTAAGTTCTATTGGAAAAACCACTGTCTGTGTTTTTTTGGCAGTTGTCTGCATTATCCTGTTCATACACCCATTTTGTCCCTTTATTGAAAAAATAAAAAAAAAACCTTAAAGTACACAGTGTCAGCTTCTCGTGTCCTCATTTGACACACGCTGTAGGTGGCTTCCAGCAGCAGGCTGTAGGAGAAGGTCCCGCGCAGGGGCGTTTTGGGGTGCGCGCTCCTAACCCCGAGGAGCGCCCGCCTTGTCCTTAAATAAGCCGCCTCTGCCCAGGAAGAGGATTTTTGGGCTAATGAGTTAGCTTTCCGGCCAGTGGAAAGCGTTCGCAGTCTGGACCTGTAGTTTTGGGTTTTTTTTTTTTTTTTTCTCTTTCCCCCCCTCCTTTAGTCGAGGATTAATCTGTGACACCCCCCGATAACCGGCGGCATCTCTGGCTTTCGCTTAGCGGCCTCGGTCTGCGACAGGGACTTCCCTCCCCAGTTTGGCAAGGCTTTGGCAGAAGAGGTGAGCAAAAAAAGAGCTCTACAGCCCCCCCCCCTCCCCCCCGAGACTCCCCCATCCCCGGCTGGTTTTGGGGGCACGGGGTGAAATCAGCCGCTGGAGCACGCGGGCGCGTGGGCAGGAGCTGATTTCTCTCGGAGTTGGGGTACGCGCCGGGATGGCACCGACCGCAGCCCGAAGCTCCCGGCACCGCTCCCGGCTGGAGCTGGGAGCTCCCCTCCCTTCTCCCGTGGGCTTTTTTTTTGGGTTGTTTTTTTTTTTTTTTGGTGGGAATCACAGGTTTATGAAACGTTTTATGTGCATTGTCTCTAAAATCCGGACTCCAGTTCAGGTCACCCCCGTCCCCCCCTTAGGGGTCTGTATATGTTGTCAGTTTGACAAATACCGCATGTTGCAGCATCTCTTTACTTTATTAAAGCACGTACCGCTGTGATACTGTCTCTTGCTGTTCCTAGTGTAATGGATTTAATACTTTTTTTTTTTTCCTTTTCCTTTTTTTGATTTCTGTAAAACCTTCCAGTTGTTCTGTCGTCTTCTTGTGATGGCATCGTTTGTTGCCCGTATTTTGCCCAGCGCCTTCTGAAGGGGAAGTTTGGGATTTTAAAAAAAAAAATACAAAAATATATATCTAAAGAAAAAAAATCTATGCCAAGAGAGACCGGAAAAAAAAAAAAAAAGCTCCATTTTAATCCTGGGACAGGAGGAATGAAGGTTGCGTTTTCTGGGCTATTGGGATGAACACGCAGGGGGTCTGGAAAAGCACCCCCGAACCGTGGTCCCCTTCACCGGGCCGGTACCCGCTGGCTGTCGCCCAGGCGGATGCCGTGCCGGAGCCGCGCGGATGCGGGCGCTGCCGCAGGGACCCCCGGCACAGCGTAGGGGAGGCAGGGTCCGGCCCCGGCGTGGTGGGGTCGGGGTGAAGGGGATGGACGCGGTGACCGTCCCCGGGCATGCTGGTGGGCGCAGGGATGCGCAGAGCGCGTTGCAGCTGCCTTGACAACACGACTTTTGATCCCGTGCCGTGAAATGTCCGTACGGAGGCCGGTCTCTCCCTCCCTTTCATTATTTTTAGTGCTGGTTGTTTGCACCGCGGTCGAGACATTGTCTAGAGGACTTGCGTTGGCTGGTCTGCCCGGGGTCGAGCGTAGCCTGGCTGTCTTTCGGAGCGGGCGCTGTACCCCGTGTCTATCCTGCGGCGGTCATCGTTCTGCTACCTTTCTCTATACTATGTTTTATATATGAAGTGATCATATATATAGGCATATATGCAGGCATCCGTATACAGATCTATATACAGGCAGATCTGGGCTCCATGCACTGCTACAAGATGAACGGGTAGAAAGCATACGACGATTGATTATTTTCCTTTTTTTTAAATCGCGCAGCGATGCGTTTGATTTCCAGGTTTCCGAAAGCTGAATTTTACAGGTTTCAGAGAGCGCAGCGAGCCCTCCGGGCGCCGTGTTGCCCCGCGGCCGCGCACGCTTGGCTGGGGCGGTGGTTTGGAGGAGCTTCAGGAGAAGCAGCTCCTGCTGTAGGAGAAGTTGTCCGAGCACCGGCTGGCCGGGAAGAGCGTAGCTTGTGAACGACAACGCGCTGTCACCTCAACACCAAAGCAGAATTCGCTAACGCTGTGGTTTTGCTGCCAGCGGCGATGAGTTCATGGCGTGATAAACCCATTGAAGTGTGTTGGGTTGGGGCATGGATGTCTGAGGCCCCGCTGCGTGCTCTCGCGCTGCTTTGGCATCCCGCGCACGCGTGACCCGCGCTCCCTAGAGACTTTCCCGCTTCTGTGCAAACAGGTGTCTCTCTAAATAAGAGCGGTATTTGGGTAACAGTGTCTCTATTGTTAAAATCTCAAATGCCACCAACTTCCGAGGAGGAACGTGTTTTTATGGCACAGACCCCTTTGCTGTTAGTATTTAATCTCCTCCGAATTGAATGATTAATGTAATGAAGGTGCAGAAACAGGATCCAGAATTTAGGCTACAGATGTTTCGTATTTATGATGGTTCCAAGGGCTGAGATAAATACAGGAATAAGCGATACCATGTCTTTGCTTGACATTCAGGAGGCTTTGGCGTATCTGATGAGATACTGTTTTCGGGCTTTATCTAAGTGCAGAGTTTGTACAAAAAAGAAAAGAGATACCAGCTGCTCTTTTAGCTCCCTCCCACTTTTTTTCCTCCCATAAAGGTTGAAAACCATTTTTGGCAGATGCATGGGCAAATCGTAGTATTGACCCGGAGAGCGATACTGCCCAGCGGGCTTTTTGCTGGAGTTGCCGGAGAGCCGCCGCTCCTTGAGCCCAGACGCTGGGCTGCTGGTTTCAGCGGAGCCATGGGGATCCAGGCGCGGGGTCCCCTCCCCACCGAGGGGCGGGAGGCGCAGGGGAACCCCCGGGTTTTGTGCCCCTCGGCGGGACGTACGCTTCGCAGTGCGTTGTGCTGGTACGCCTCGTGGCCGACACGGCCGCGGCGCTCTTGGCTCCCTTGAAGGTCTCAGCCAGCTTTAACGTTGGCCTGAACCATGTCGGGCTCAGGCATCGGCAGCAACGAGCCCTCCCGGCGGGGGAAACCGGGCACGTGCTCTTGACTTCGGAGGAGCCACCCCAGTTTACACCCGGTGAAGATCTGGCCTAGGAGCTGCTTACTTAGTCTTGACGGCAGCTCGTGTGTAGCCCTTCAACCACTGTCTTAAGTATTAATGAAGCAATTTCCATAGAAACTGGCGCCCCGGTCGGGATGCGGAGGTGGATTTGGAGGGGTGTGCTGACGATGTGCCGGCCTCGCCGCCGCCGCCGCCTGCGGCGTAGCCCTTAGCCTGCCGTTCGGGGTAGCACGGTGCTCGGCGATCGGCCTCGAGCGGGGGCTCGCCGCCGCTCTCGTTCTCCGTGTGAGCGTAGCAGGGGACGTTTGCTGTCCCGGCACCTCGCCCCACGCTGCCGGACAATGGCGAGTCTCCCGTGCGCTTCGCTGGGCACGGGCTGGGGCTTTGCAGCTCGAGCTTCGCCGCTGCAGCGTGCACTTGCACGCCGTGCGATGTCCAACGTGTAATGAGTTGGGGGAGGTCCTCCATGAGCCACCCGCCGCGTGGCGAATTGACGGTACCGCTGGCTTTAAGAGGGCCTTCTGCACCCGGATGCACCATGGGTGCTGGGGGAAGCCCCTGAGGTTTTGGGAAAGAATGGGAGGAAATTTTCAGACAGGCTGGCTCGGTCCTTGCCCAGATAGAGCTCCTGGCACAGCGCGGGTTTCTCAGTAAAGCCCGGAGGTTTCTCCTCCTAAACGATCCCTGTGGTTCCTGCGTGGTGCCGAGTGATGCCGGACGCGAGAGTGCGGCCTGAGAGGAGGAAGGGCTCCATCCTGCTGTGTCCCTTTGCGACAGTTGGGTGTCCTAGCTGTTAAAGAAAAAAAAAAAAAAAGACAAAAAAAGTAAAATAAGAGAATAACTCGCACCGTGGGCCATGTCACACCTGTTCTCTCCTCTGTCCCCATGCTCTCTGTAGGTTCGGCGTACCCCCCCAGCTGGCGCAGCGCCCAGGGAGCCCCGGACGTCTGGCAGTTTTCGGATGGAAGTTCAAGAGCACTTAAATTCTGAAAGGAGGTGAAGCTGGGGCGAGCGGCCGGCGGCGTCTCGGTGTCCGGAGGTGGCCTCTGTCCTGCTGGCTCGCCGCGTCCCCGGGAGAGCCTGAGAAGTCACCCACCGACGGCAGCGCTCCCCGGGCTCCTCCTGCCTGCAAGACTATCGTATTTATATTTTGTAATAGAGTACAACACTTCTTTGGGGTTGGTTTTTTTTGTTTGTTTGTTTGTTTCTTTTTTTATTTTCTAAAAACAAAAAACCCCCACCCACCAAGGTCAAGGGCTTATCGGTGGCTTCGACTGGCTCCTTTCCCCATGGAAAAGACTGTCTCACTCTCGTGGACAACCCGGCCCGTTGGTTATCTCCATGTCGTGCCATTTCTCGGAAGGCGCATCTGATGTGACGAATTAAAAATGAAACAAAACACAGTGTAGGTCTGTGGGTGGGTGGGAAACTGCCATAATAAATGTTGGAGCTTTAGGTTTTGTTTGCTCTGTCTTTAATTTTTAATGCTAACAAGGGCCAGGCGGCTGGTATAACTTTGTATTACCGTATCGGCTGCAGGAAACCAAGTGCTGAGTTTACAAAGAGAAAGCCGGGGCTGGCGTCCGTGCGAGGGGCTGCGCGGCCCCGGCGGGCAGACATTTCCCGCAGAGCTAGACCAGGCGTCGGGGCTTACGGCCGCGGCACCCCAAGTCGGGGCGAACCCCCGTTGGCGTTCGGTGATGCTGAAGTGGGGGGGGTCTCCCAGCTCTCCTCCATCGCCCGCCTCCTCTTGATGAATGCTGGCTGTCGTATTACATTTCTGCTGTTAAACTACGTACTTCGGGGGGCTGGTGGGATCCGTAACGTCCCTTAGTGTCCATCCAAGGAGAAGTGAGGCCGGCCGGCGGGTTTTGGGAGGAGCGATAGGCTTGCTATGGAGACACTGTCAGTACCAGGGGATACGGAGCCCTGCCCTGAGCCGGGGTACCAGGGGGAGCTGCTATGGGGTCGGTGTCCCGGAGTCTCCCACCGAGCGCTCTGGCCCTTGCACAGCTTTCCTGCTTGCCGGTGACGCTCGTCCCTTGCTCGGAGCTGAGCGCCCGCCCAAGGAGTTTGCCGCTTTGGGGCCCGAGCGCTTTGCTGAACAGAAGATGGGTTAAATGCGTGCTTGTGTGCTGTCGTCCGGTGGGATTTATAGGCTGTAGCTACTCATGCCTGTGCCGGCGAGCGGGAATGGACCTTATTTGGTGAAAGAAACCAGCTGGGTAGCGAGCGGAGTCGCTGGCCGGCCACATCAGGCTGCCAGGACACCCACTGCCGGTCGCAGTGGGATGGAGCCGAGCCGCGGGGCAGGGGCCAGCTGATTTATTTGCTTCGTGTATTAGCTTCGATCCCACTTCTGCTTTTATTCATCTCCTTTCTTAAAATCCGAGCAAGACACCCAGCCAGGGTGACTCTCTCCTGGCCAAACGGCCATAGGGAAAACGACGTTGCCTTTTCAACGGGTGGTGGTTGCTCTTTTGTTTTTTAAAAACCCAGGCTGTAGCTCTCATGTTGGCGGGGGCATAGCACAAGCACAGACACTTTTGTACCTTAGAGCTCAGCAAGGGGCCGGGGCGGGCGGCAGAAGCACACGGCTGTAGGGACAAGCCGGGGGGACTTGGTGCACAGGCGCGGGTTGACCCAAAGTGAGCTATTGCTGCTTCTTTTAAGGCAATTTGGCCTTTGAGGTCCAGTCACCCAAAAGTCTGCGCACACCCTAAGCTTTTTTTATCATTCGGCGATGTTTTTAAAAGGTTCTTCCTACCCCAGCCTGCGCTACCACCTCTGTGTCTGCTTATAAGGGTTTTTTTCAGCCTTGGAAGGGGGAATCCTGTTGCATTAACCATCCTATTGATGGCAAAGGCACCACTGGTGAGGAGTCAGCAGCTCCCGTTAGCTGCTGGCACCCCCGCTCCTGCCCTGGGGTATCCCTGCACCAGGCAGCTGCATCAGATCGGGGCTAACGGAGTTATTAATTGCAAAGGGGGTTGCTCGCTCTCTCCTCCAAATTGCAAAGCAGGGATCACCTGGTACGCAGCTCCAGCAGCCCTGTAATACTCATAATAAAAGGCAGCTGGGAAGCTGCTTTATAGGGATTTTTCAGCGTGCTGGTCAGCTCTGGGGGTGTCCTTGCCTGTACTTTTCCTGAGCACAGGCAAAGCTCAGTGCATAGATGGCTTCTGGGGTAGCTGGTCACGCTTTTGATGCTCTGCCTGGTGGAACAAGTGCGATGTGCTCTGCTTGCTCTGGCCGTGGCCCAGCTCTCCTCCTGCAGCCAGCGTAAGGCAGCTCTTTCTCCCAGGAAAAGCAGAAAATGATAAAGCAGTGACAGCTAAATGCGTTCTGCCAAGCACAGCGGGGAAAAGTTATACCTGTCCTTTGGTGAAGCGTTGAAGGTAAAGTGAAATAGTCCTTAAAATGTATATTTTTTAACACAGGTGTTAAATGCCCCTCAACTCTTAGGGCTTTAAAACATCTGCAGAATTTACGTGTTGCCTTAAAGTTACCAATCTGTGTCATGCCTGTGCTGCGAGCCGCTTGGAAGCGTTAGGGCTGGGCTGGGGGCTGCTCCTCTCCCCAGCTGCAGGGCCTGATCCTGCTCCCAGGGTCCCTGTGGCTCTTGCAAAGCAACGGGGCTGCCGGGCACAAGTGTTTGGTGGAGCTACGAGGGGTTTCCACTGCCTCGTGTGACCTGGGCTGCTGCGTGCTTTCATTAGGGGTATGGTTAGGATCCTCTCTCGTCTGGCCAGGACTTGGCTGCTGCAAAGCCCTTCGCTGTGTCTGGGTGCGTGAAGGATGGCCAGCCGTAGCGTTGCAGCGGCTTAACGAGTTTCTGCCAATTAACAGGAGTCGAGGGCTTCCTGTGAGGGGAGAGCTGGAAACCTGTTAGCCTCAAAGCTGGAGGTTGCTCCGTTTTCAGCGCAAGAGGGGCAATATTCCTAGGGATCTGGTATTTAAGCGTATTCCCAATGTGTCAGTCTGCACATCAGAGTTAAAAAAACTAAGTACGTTTGGTCTTTATAAAAAAAAAAAACCAACAAAGCTCTTAAAGTTTTGGAGTTTTTAATAAGCAAAAGAAAAGCTTTTTCTTTCCCAGTCCACAGGGCTGAGATGAGCAAGATACCGGGGAATTAGCTAGCTTAGCTTTGATTTTTTTTTTTTTGGGGGGGGGTGGGGTTAAAAAGCTGCTTTCAAACTTGAAGGCAATTTGACTGTGCTCTATTTTATTTCTAAGCACACTTTCATGACACTAAAATGCAGCAGAGGTCAAGTCTTTTGTGAAGTCTAACTTAAATTTTGCTTTCAAAATAATATATATTTTCAGATTTGCGATGCATTTGGGCAGTGGGCTTTTACAAGATGAGAAAGCTCTCTCCAGAAAGGATTTGAAAACAGACCTAAAAACCTGTGAATGAGATTTCGAGCAATGTTCCCAACCCCTCCCTGCATTTCATTTCAACCCCAGCTTCGTGTTGGGTCCCACTGAGCGACCTGTGGGACCAGCGGCACCGTCGGGCTCGGGAGCATCGTGGTGGTGGTGGGTGGCAACGCGACCGCAAACTCTGGGGGAAGGCGGAGGGAAGCACCATCCTTCTTGGGCTGCTGGAGGTTATTTTACCAACTGTGCTGTTTAACCCGTATTTTTGTTTTGCATCTCATTCTTCCATCGCTGTGTGTGTTTGAGCTGTCTGGATGCCAGTGAAACCCAGGGGTGAGCCTCTGCCTGTGGATTTTTGGTGGCGAGGTGGAGGACCCACTGGATATAGCTGCCTTTCCGGGGCTCCCTGCTCTGGTGTGATATTTCATGTGATCCCACTATAAATTATTATCAAGGAGTGAGCTGAACAACCCCCCGAATGAGAGTGGTGCTTCTATTTTTCTTCTCTGCTTCCCCCTTCCCAGTTTTTCCCATTTCAGGTGTGATTAGGCATCATCATTCAGTTGGATGTTCTATCTGCTTCAAGTTGATTAAACCTTGTTGCCCCTCCATCCCAACATCTCCTGAACCTCCTCTCCCTACAGAAGTCACCCTCTTAAAGTTAATCTTCTACAGGGGTCCAAAGAATCAATTATTCCCAAGGAAAGATGGAGTTGGGGGGGAAAACACAACAAAAAATCCCACCCAAAATATGGCCCTTATTCCTTAATCTCACTGGATAGAGTTACACATCTGGTAGAGGCTTGTTCGTTGTTGCTGTTACTTTTATTGCGTCTTTAGTGGTGATGAAGTTCAGATGGCAGAACCAGTGGGCCCCAATTTAATTTCGTCTGGCCTCCCATAATGAGCACGATGTGATCCCTGGGAAGCGCTGGCTCGGCCGCAGCTCCAGCGGGCAGGCGCTCGCGTGCCGTGGTGACGGGCAGAGGTGGTGCGGACAGACGCCTGGACAGGCAAAACCCCACGGCGAGGGTGGGAGTGGGGGGAAAAAAAAAGGACGAATCTGGAAATAGGGATGATAATGGGTGGGTGGAGGTGTCTGTGCTGCGTGAGCATCAAAGCCTGCAGTGAGATGGGTGGGTGGATGGACAGATGGACAGATAGCTTTTCACGTCAAAACACGGACGCAAGGTCACGAGGTGGATTTCCACCTTTTTTTGATGGCTGGGGTGTGCGCGTCGTGATGCTTTCCGAGGTTGCTCTAGCCCTGATGGCTCTCCCCTGGCGATTTCCATGACCCTCTGGGTTTCCAGTGGCAATGTATAGAAGCTCCCACCTCTCCCCAAATGTCTGCAAATGCATGTGTCTAAGGGCTATAACAGGATTCATTTACGGGCCTCCCGTCGGTGGGCTATGTGCATGCAAAATGAAGGTTGTATTTGGCTTCTAATATTCAGATCTATATTCCATATTGTGTTGACCAAGAAAAACAACTCAGCCCCCGTGCTGAAGAATGTGATGGACTGATGACTTTCAGAAACATACTGTAAATCAAGGAGGCTAATAAATACTTGCTATTAATAAAACGGGGCTACTGCCTTTCAAGTTATTTTCACGTTTTACAACATCTTGAAATTTGAACGGAATGAAAAAGGCAATACTTTTGGACCTTCCCTCTTCCCCCAGCATGGCTGTTGCTAAACTTAACCTCCTCAAATGCCCAGACAAGATGAGTTTTTCCTCAGTGAGAAGGTCTAGATGGAGCAATGAGACCCCTGCCCAACCCTATGGAGCTGATGAGGGGCTGACCCCAGCAACAGGGTCCCCTGGGCAAGAGGTGGCCTCTTGCCAGGTTGTCCCTATGGTCTGGCAGAAGATCCCTAGAGCTTGTCCAGACCAATGCATCAAAGAGCCCGCAGCTACAAGCTGTACCACCTGCACTGGTTCATGCTAAACCCTTAATGCTTCCCAGTTGTGAGCAAAGCCGCTCCAGCTGGTAAGCGCAGGGGCAAAGCATCTGCAGGCTGCTTAACCCTTTCGGTCGGGTTTCTCTGGGTCTGCACCCCATCCGTAGCAAGAGGTTGGGTGAAGGTGTGGGTGGCCAAAGGCCTCCTGTGAAGCACACCTGCAGGCAGCAGAGAATGGGGCTGTGAACTTGCTTTCTGAATGTCCGTAGCAGAGCTCGTGGTGCCTATGGGGATGCCAGATCAGACTCTTTAAATAGCTGTGCCCTTGCAAAGCCGGGACACTTTGGGCAGGGAGGGAGTAGAGGACGGAGCCCTAAATAAACCTTTATTTTTTTTTTTTCTTTATCTGAGTGTCTGTCCTTTCCCTGACCCCCTCTTACAGCCCTCCATCAGCGAGCAGAGCCCGGTGGCCGTGACGCTCCGGTCCCTCTTCCCCGTGGGCCAAGGTTGGCCTCTGGCAGCCCTTGTCCCATGGCTCATCTCCAAAAAAGCCCCCATCAGTGGGTGGTGTGGGCTCTGCCTGCCCCGTTCTCCCCAAACACCCCAGCAACCCTAATTCCAGTATGGATAAAACTTTTTTTTTTGTATATTCTCCTCCCAACAGACCTCCTCTCTGCTGCCTCCCTGGCATGCTCCCCTGGGGTTCGGCTTTTCCATTCGGAGGCATCGAGGAGCAACATCCCTTCGGGAGCTGCTTTGTACCTAGCTGTTCCTGTTGGCTTTTTGCTGCCTAAAATGCCCTTTTTTCTCTTTCTTTCCCTTTTTCCCTTTCCCTCTCTCCCCCACTGAAGAGATAGCACCTTCCTCAGCTGTAGTGATTAAAGGGGAGGGGAAAAAAAAGCTTATTTAAAGTAGAGTCTGGCAATATAAAATAAGGTGTGGAGGTGATGAATGATCCCGGGGTATATTAAAGCAGGGGCTGGCATTTTCGACATCTCTCCTACCCGCGGCGTGTTTGAGCACCTCTGAGACCGGCTGTTTTGAAACGCTGAGCATCCGCCCCTGGGCCCTAATTTGGGCAAGTTTAAAAACGTCCTCTGGGATTTAGTCAAGTCGTCGGTGTTTTCCTCTCCCGAAGACCCCGGTGCTGCCGTATGGATGCGGGGCTGGAAGGGGACAGGAGGACAAATCCCACCCCAGCCCCGCTCTGCTTCCAGAGGGTGAGGGGATCAGAGGATGGGCTGCCCTGGAAAGTGCGGAGTTGGGGAAAGCCTCGCTGGCTTTTAAATGCTTTTTAAAGGCTCTTGAAAGCATATTCCCAGCGTTGCTGTAAGAGGCAGTCGGGAGAGAGGGGGGAAAAAGAAAAGAGCTCATTGCACGTGACTAGCAGGGCAGGCACGGGGAAATTATGCATTTTTCTGGACGGGCTTATTCCCTTCTGTGTATTAAACATTATTTTAATATTCGAGTGACAATGTTTTATAATTAAGCTGAATGTAAGAGACGGAGCACGCTGGAGAGCTGGGCTCGGTGTGAGGAGGCGAGGAAGGTTTCCACCCGCTGCCCAGGATTAACCCCGGGTTGCAGCATCCTCCGCACCCGCGCTGGCAAGTACGGTGCCTGGCTCTCGAACGCCAACACGCCCCGCACTTTGGCGAGTAAAACCTTGAACTCGTAAAGGTTGTAATGTTAATACAGAAGAAAAACCTTTTAAAAAATTACATTAGTTCACAGACATCTATTGAACTCATGAGGGGAAATCTAGCCCCTGAGAGATAGAAACTAAAGAGCTGAGCCATAAACCAGTATGATAACATCCTTATTATAAGATGCAAATTAAGGGGCCCAATTCACTTTAAAAAAGCATTATGAGTATTTAATTTTTCTAGTGGGAATATCTCTGAAGTTGGCCTGTGTGTGGTTTTTCATGCTGTGTACTTTAAAAAAAAAAAAAAGAAGAAGAAAGTCAGCCAGGCCACGAAGAAGCTGCTGAAGGCAGAGTTGAGGATGCCGAGCAGTGGTTTGGGTGTCAGAAGAAGTAGCTGGTGCTTATCGCGGGCAGGAGAGCGTGTGTTCACACCGGATTTGGATGGGGAGACCGTGACTAAAACCAGCAGCACCACGGTGGGCTCCCAAAAGTATAAAACGGGGTCTGAACCTGCCCTGGGATTTGTTTTAAGTGTTTCATCTCTGGAGTGGCTGGCTGGGTCCCCGTGCATCTCTGGCTGGCGGCTCAGGGAGAAGCGCTCGGTTGAGACCCCATCTGAGTTTTTTGGATTTTTTGGGCAACCCGCTCCCTGCCCTTGGTGTTACATCTCTTTTTGGGGAGCGGCTGGGCTGCCGTGTTGCTGCCGACAGCGTTACTGGTTACGGGTTATAGAAATCAATACAGCCTAGCGAAGGGAGCACGGGGCTTTCGGGTGCTTTGCTTGAGGCACTTACTCGCACCGGGAGCGATCTGAGGCTTCACCGTATCTGCTGAGTTTGTTTTTCTGGCCATTTCTTGTTTCCTGGAGCCTTTTAAAATTATCTTATTTTATTTTTTCCCCCCTCTGAAGTTGAAAGATGGCATAATCGCTGCCCTTGCCTTCGCCCTCACTGTTTGTCAGACGCCGGAGGTTAAAGTTTCGAGCCAGAAGAAGGACTTGGCACGCAAGGTGGGGACAGCCTGGATAAAAGGGAGAGAGCCTCCGAGCGTTTGGTCCGCTCTCCACCCAGCTTTAGGGTTGAAAGGTCAAGACTTGTTCTAAAAAGCAAAGAAAACGCGGTTCCTTTAATTCGCATCCTTAAAGACAAAAGGCCTGGTTCAGCCGCCTGCGTGCTGGAGCCGTTGGGAGGCTGGAATTGTCTTTTCGAATGTAGAAAATAAAACAAAACCCCCTGCCCTGAAAGATTGCTTTTCAGGCGGGCATTATACAGCTCTCCTATACAATGCGCGGAGGTCAAGGGTTGAGTGAAATAGGGTGCCCAGGTAAATACATTCGTTTGAAACCCGGGGATTAGATGATTTTATTTATTTTGTGGAGTTGTAGAGCATCTCTCCAATTATGGAGATGAAAACCGGGACGGGATGGGGGCTGCTGGCTCTGGACCCGGCCCCACAGCTTGAGTTTGGGGTCGTGCTCCGCTCCCACACTGCAGCCGCTTGCCTAGGCTTCGGGGCATGAAAAAACCGGAGTTTTCCTGAGGTCGGGTTAATTGGTTGAGGAAAATCCTGGTCTCCAGCTGGACCGTGATGGCTGAGCTCAGACCAGCTCTGAGCCATGCACCGAAGCCTGTTTCTCACTGCACAGCTGCCTCCCTATCTCCTTTCTGGCAATTGAATACTAATTTGTTTCCAAACCACTGTTTACAAGGAGTATTGCTTTTTAAAGCTGCACGGATGCACGCAGCCAGCAAAAAACATAAAATAGTGGTAGGTAATGCCCGCTGTCAGGCGCTGGGCTGGCCGAACCCTTAGAAATACAGAATCCTCGCTTTGAGGTTTTTTTTTTTTAAAAAAAAAAAAAAAGAAAATAAATCCAATATACCCTTCTTTTATCTTGTTTAGGAATCATAAATTTAACATGTAACAGGGTTAGCGGACCGGCTAGGCAGCTGTATGGGGCCATAGGTTAGTTAGGCTGGAAGTATTTATGGGGCTGTCGCTCAGCTGATCCCTGGCGGGGGGCTGCGCCGAGGGGGGGCTCATCACTTGTTGCATGCAACATTAAGCAACTATTCAAACAAACAAACAAACACACACAACAACCTTTTCTGCCAGAGCAGGCCATGCCACGGTAATCCTCTCGCAGGTATCTATAAAGAGAGGTGTTTTATGAGTGTTTGTCCCCCACCCCATCCTGAATCCGCGCAGGAGCGCCCGGAGCATCGTGTGTACGCGCGCGGCCGAAAACCGCCCATCTGCGGAGACGGATGGGGAATTTCGCTCGCCGTTTGCAAAGTGAACTTTGTGGGAAGGCGGAGGGTAAATATCAGGACGATATAAAGCCAGTGGCCGAACCCTGGCGATAATCTCTCGGCCCGGCACGCCGGCGTTTTCCATGCCGTTTCCCAGCTTGCCGTGCACCCTCTAAACCTCCCCCTGCCCTCGATTTAGGAATAGGAGCCTCATAAATCCTTCCAACCCGGATGCTTTATCGGGTGCCCCAGCTTCTCTCTGCGAAACCACGGCGTGGGTGGCGGGGCCGAACATCTGCGCAGGGGATATCCTCCCGCTCCCGCTCCTCCGTGGCCGGCCGCTATCGCCGCTGGGAAGGCGGTTGCGGTTTTGTAGCTTTTTAGCTGTGAAATGAGGAAGGATGTTCTTCCTTGTGGTTTGCAATTACGGCGTAGAAAGTAACAAACGTATTTCTGCATCCCACCCCAGATTCGCTCTCCTGCAGCCGGGCTGAGATAAGGGGCTATGCGTCGGAAAGCAAAACCCCTACGGTGAGCGGGTTATGAAAGTGATTGTAAAAGCTCCCCAGGAGATTAAACACGGGGCTGTGCTCGTGCGTGGCTCTAGCGGTGTTTGGAAATAGCATTTAATATCACACAGCACCTTGCAAAACAAAAAAAAAGAAACCCCAAAAACCCAAAAACTCAGCCTCCCTTTGTGCCGGGATTGCAGCAGTTGGGATCCTGATGCCCTAAATCCAGCCTCCATTTTTAACCCTGGAAAGTCGTCAGCTTTTGGGGACAGGTGATGTATTTGTGTCTTGCACACACCCTTTGCACACGGAGCGCGGAACGCTGATGTTGGCACCACCAAAGCCTGGAAAGGCCCCGGGATTAGCACGAGTAAAAGGCTGGCCTCTCCCAGGAGCTGGCCTGGGCCATCCCTCGGGATGCTCTGGGAGCACTTACTTGCACAGGTATCGACCAAGTTGGGTCCGATGGCTGCAACCTGCACGGGTGCCTCCCCAAAGCACCGTGCCACCGACCCCAGAGACCCCCCCGCACAGCGAGATGCCCAATTTCTGGTTTGCCATCACTCCAGAGATGGATTCTGCTCCAGCTTGACAGCGGCTCCTCGGGAGTTGCCGTGGGGATGGATGAAGCTGGAGCGTACTTGCTATGCGTGCCTGAAGTGGTTGGGGATAATAAGTTGAGAAATAGCGAATTATTGATGTGCAAGCAGCACAAGTGTCCGGCTCGTACCCGGCTACGCGTGCTCCTTCCCAGCCGCATGCTGACCGCGGCGGGTCGGGTTGGCGAGGACCCTGGGGCACGTCCAGCTGCAGCGAGGAATGTTTCTGGGCACATGTTTTTTGGAAGAGTGTGGCGGGGGTCCTGCTTGGGGCCAGATGTCTTTCCAGAGGTGCTTCTCCTCATTCCCTCCTTTACACCTCCTTGCCATGAAGGTGATGCAAGGTCTGATTTCTCCCCCGCCCTGACAATTCCTGGTCCCAGGGCTGGAGCAGCAGACCTGTTCGGTGCAGACCAGGGCCACCTCCGATTTGCTTTCACGAGGGCTTTATTCTTCTTTAAAGGAAGAGACCGACCCCCTGCCTTGAGTTGCACTGGGGTGAATTTAAGGAGGGAGAAAGAGCAGTGGGACTCCTGGAAATACTTGATACTACGTGATATTTTTCTTTTTTTTTTTTTTTTTAATTTAAATTTTATTTCTCCCACTGCAGTGAGGAGGTAGAGGTGAATCCTCCCTGGACAGGGAGGTGCAGCCGGGAAGGGGACGATCTTTGCCGATGGCCCCGGCCAGGACGTGCCGCTCCCCCCGCCGGGAGCCCCTGCAGCCGGGGCCCTTCTCCCCGCACTGCTCAGCAGGTTTCGGCATGACTCACCGGAGCCTGGGACAAGGTGGGGTGTTTTCTTCCAGGTCAGGATTTAGGTGGATTGGCAAAGGGCTGTGGGAATGCTTTTAAGGTGTCTTCTTGCATGTTGTTGGTTTTTTTTTTTTTCTTTTCTCCTTTCTGTTTCCCTGCAAGCAGTGTCAGGCTCTCCCGCTCTGCCTTCACCCAGCAGATGAGTGAGGAAGGGTTTGGGCTGCTGGAGATCCATGTTTAGCAGTTGCTTGCATCCCACCCTGTACCTCTGCTCTGCATCTTTCCTCCCCTTCTCCCCACCACCCCCCAAAACCACTCCCCATGTCCAAAGAGGTCAACGCCTTCGCTCCCAGCCGGGGGCCACCAATGCACCCCCATTTCCTCCCTCCTCATGGGATGCATTCATGATGGGAATCAACTCATGCTTACAAAGGTATTGCCATACTTGGGATAATAAAAATAACAGAATGAGAGCGATGAAGCCGCCATGTATCTTTGTAACACACACCTAAGTCTTTCAAGACTTGGAGCTCCAAGGCCCGTGGAGAGAAAAATAATAAACAGTGATTAAAGATGCACACACTGTACCGCTCTGAATTGCAAGAGGTTTTGCAACGATGGACACGCCGTTGTGCTGATCGAGGTCCTCGCTGTAGGAGTTTGGGGTGGCCGCGAGGGTCTGCAGCTGAGCAGCCACTTGTATGCGAGAGATGTTTTGCATGTGGGTTACTATTCTTATTTAATGTGCGTTAATCACTGCAGCTCCAGCTCTGCTGACGCAGGGCTTACAGCCTGGCTATTGCCCACCCAGAGCCAAGCCCGGCTGCGCCTCCCGCTACCCCGGCTGCTGCAGATTAAAGATCTCGTACAACCGAGCTGGGCTAAAGACAAGGTTTTTTGCCACTGGTTCCCATCGTAATTATGTATCTGCATGGGATAGACCTGAGGGCAAACCGTCCTGGCACTCCATCAGCGCTTTCCTACGTGCGCTTCTGGGAAGCGGAGGGACAGCCACATGCATGACCTGTTCTTCTGGCCTCTCCTCAATCACATTGCAGCCTCAGGTGCATTTTTAGCTCTTCTGAAATATTTTGGGGGTGTTTTTTCACGTTAGTGCTTCGATCACTTTGTTTCTTTTTTCTCCCTCTTTTGACATGTCCGAACCATTTCATCCAATTCTTAGTATTGACATAAAAATGCAGCTGAGAAAACACTGAAGCTGTTTCAACAATTGCCATGCTAAAAAGTAAAGTAAACTAAAAAGAAAGTAGTTATTACACTGAGAGCTTCCTCTTTAAATCAGGTGGGGGGAGGGGGAAGAAGTGAGAGTACTTGGTAATTAGATTCTCTCCCTCATCCTAATTGCATTACCAATAAATCAGCTCTGAAGATCTGTTTCTTTTTAAGTTTTCTTGAATTTAGCCTTTGTCTGAGAATCTTGGAACAACAGAGCCACAGTAAATATGATTAACCTACAGTTAATTACTGGGGTATTTTGGCTCTGCCCTGTGGATGCTCAGTCCGCAATGGTTAACCATCGGCCTCTTGGAAACCAGCCCCCCTGCCAAACCCGGGGGAGAGGAGCAGCGGAGGGCCGAGCGTGGTGAGCTGGTCCCTCATTACTGACATTGTTTAAGTAAAAGTGCAGGAGGCTTTACATGAAGGCATAATTTGGCACACATACGAGTCCAATGGAAAAAATTAACTTTTCCTCAGCATGCCTTTTCATTCTGCCCTTTTTTCCCTTTTCAGGGTTGCTAAAAGGCCAGGGAGTTTTAGTTTAGCAAATGCTCCTTATAAATACCTCCTATAATTTCAGAGTCCTGGACCCTGAATCCCTCTAAGCTCTGATTAAACCATACGTATATTGTATATTTTCTTTTTTAGAAGAAGAGAGGATGTTTAGTTAATATATAATTACGTGCTGGGTCTGTGGGCTGCAGAGGGACACAGGGAGAAACCCAAGAGCCAAGAGAGCGGAGGACAAAGAAAAGCCCTCCCATAAACCACACAGGGTGTCCCCTTTCCTTTAATTGAAGCCAGGGCAGATCTCTTTCAATAAGAGGCGAGCGATGAGAGCTTATCGGTGACCTTCCACCGAAATCTTGCGCTGTTGAAACCCGGCGGTTGCACAAGAGGCAGGGCGGCGATGCGCGGCACGTGGTACCGTGCCACGGGACTCCCGGCGAGTTCGTAACAGATCACAGCTCCCAATTCACTGGCGGTTCGTGTACGCCTTTCACTTTGATGCGCTGGCTCACGTGCGCTGGGTTATGTCCCCACGACCAGATGACTTATCAGCAAAATCAATGGTGATGGTTTAAAAAAATAAATCCTCGGTGAACACGATGTAAATTCTGGATTGAAGGAGTTCGCCCTCCCCGCCGCTTGACTCAAGTCCATGCTTTGCAAAGCTTTATTGATACCACACATGAGCTGCTGCTGGGTAGGATGACAAGGACTGTTGTGTTGACAATGCAATCGCCTTCAGCAGGAAAAAGAGGAAGTCGTGCCCCCAAAACACAACAACCCTTGGCTGATTTAACTTGGGAAACCTGGGTAGGAGGGACACTGGAGCACGCTAACATCTCTGTTAGGAGAGCATCAGTGAGACTGGAGCTGCTCCACGATGGGGGATGCGGCAAGGGTGACGCCAGCACTTGATCTGACCTCACTGGGGGGGCACTGCCCCATAGGGCCTGACCTAGGCGGGCAGAGCCACGTGCAGGTCACAGGCTCCACTGACAGCCCCAGGCACAGCCAGGCGGTGGACCAGGAGCCATCCAGGGAGCCCAGGCAGGAACAGCAAAAGATGGGGACAAAGATGGAGAAGATGGAGGAGACAAGGCTACATCCTTTAGGATTCAGAAACCTGGCCCACTAACCCTCTTATGCTGCTCATAAGGTATTCGAGGCTGCCCTGCTTGGCCAGGGATGGGAATGGCCTTCAGCTGTGGCCATGCTGCCCCCACCCCACCCCAATCACCCACAGGTGGGGGCACCCAGCTCACTTCTCCAGCTGTTCCTGATTAAGATGCCTACGAGGCAGCTGGTAAAGGCATGTACTAACAGCAAGCTCAGGCGCAAAGGGCTGGAGCTGAGCTTGGAGGGAGAAGCAGCCCGTTGTGCTCCTGTGGTGAGCAGCTCATGTGTTTTTGGGTTTGCCTCGATTCTTTCTGGATGTCACAGAGGGTCCCCTGCACTGGGTGGGCTGTGAGTGTGTATGGGGTCCCAGTGCTGGCCGGCAGCACTGTGATACCAGACTTCACCCGGGGTTTGCTCTGGCCTCTGCAGCCTCGTGCTCACACCTGAACTGGCTTCGGCTCTTTGGCTGGACCTGAGAGGCAATGCCTGTGGTCTTCGTTTGCATTTGGCTAGCTCAGAAAAACATCTCTCTGGCCTCAAAAAAAATCTCTGGAATTGTGCAAGGTCTGTGCTCAGAAGTGTCAGCTGATCGCAGGTATCCAGTGCGCTCTGGATATCAGGGAGCAAAGCTGCGTTGCTCTGGGAGAGAAGAGAGGACATCCTTGCCTAGCGCACAGAGGATGGAGGCTTTTACAAGGTCCTTCCTATTGAACTGCACCTGTGTGCCATGCTAAGCCTTAGGTGGCACCTCATTTCAACTTGCTCGTCTACGTGACCATCTTTGTTGTTTCTGATGGGGAGGACTGGATGTTTCCTGGGGAGATGCTCTCCGTGGGGCAGGTGAGTGGTACCTGTACGCTGCTCTTTGCTGTTGCTCTTTAAGGTAATTCCATCTTTAAGGTTGTAGCTCTTCGCAAATACGTGTTATCTCTCGAGGATCTCCCTATGCCAGCGGTATGACATCCGCAATATATATATTATATCACACTGTCTTTCTCCCACGTTTGCCAGAGGGGAAAGCTTAGCATGGACTATGCGTTAGATTTTTGGAAAACCTCTATACTCCTTGGCACCACGGACTCAGTTTAGCCCTTCATCTGTGCAAGAGAAATAATTGGGTATTGCGAGTGCGCAGGATTGTGTAGTGCTTTTTTGAAGACATACTTCTGGAGCTGGAGGCATGGTCTGTGCTGGTGTATTAATTGTGAGAAGGTGCATTGCTCTATTATCCTGGCAGAAATATATTTTTCTTCTCTGCACCTGAAAATTCACAGTTTTGGGAAGGGCTCTATTTTAGTGCTGCAGTGGGCAGAAGACTTTAGGTTTCTGGCAGGTTTAGCTTGGGGGTTTCAAGTTCATTGGAGGTCCCTAAGCACTGCTAAATTAATAAAAATCACCAAGCTATATCGCTTGGGGACGTCAGCGTCTCTTATAAGTGCTGAAAGGAGAGGGAATATTCAACCTCTCTGATGAGCAGCTTTGTACCATGACAAGCGTTTCCTTTGCTGGTGAGTCAGGGATGAAACCAAGATGGGTTAATTCCTCTTTACCTTGGGGAAGTAGCAGGGGACCTTGCAGAAGGCAAATGTGGTGACTGGAGACCATATTATCTCAAATCCCTGGATTTTGCCATTGAAAGGGCCTCCCTCTGCAGTTCTGCAAGTGGCGGGATGGGGCTGGAGGGAGGTGAGCAGGAGGATTTGGAGCTGGTGGACCCCCACAGCTGGTCCTGCCTGTAACTGGGCTGGATGAAAGAAGAAAGTACAGCAGATGCTGGCCCTGCACTAAAGCCAGACCAGCTCCTCTGGTCCCAGGTCCTTGTACTCCCTTCACCCATTCCCTGGGTTTGGCTCCAGGCAGGAGACCCCGCCCAGGGGACACCTTTTCTTCCTTTTTTTTTTCTCATCACAGAAGCAGTGGGGTAGGCTTATCCAGTGCTACCAGGTGTATGTCTGGGGTCTGCATGGTGCTGAGCTCAGGCCAGGTCTCTTTGGGACCCAAGGGTCTGTCTCCAACACCACCAGCCTTTGTGGTCCCTCCCCCTCCTTGGTGAGGTTGTATCACCTTGTACTTGAAGACACCACAGCCGTGGTCTATCCCCGGCCCTGCCAAACCTCCCCTCTGAAAAACCCAGCAAAGGTCAGCTTTATTCATTTTTTTGGCAAACCCACGCTGCAACTGGCTGGACTGGTTTGAAAATGCCTGGTGGCAGCCACGGCATCATGCAAGGTTGCTTCAGGATTGCATCTCCCAGGCAATGAGTCACTTACCGGGACGGCATGACTTTGCACTGTTAGGTGTCCGTCCCGCTATACACCCAGCCAGAACAGCCTGGCTTCATCCGTCATGGTCTCGCTGTTGCCCAGTGGTGGCCCGAGGTGAGGTTGGTGGTGTTAGCTTGGAGGAAACATAAGGTATCTTGAAATTATTTTGGCCATCCCTGGCATGGGGTACCTGGCTTTACCTTTTGAGTAACTCCAGCAGCAAGAATTGCAAAATAAAGACTTATCCATTAAAACATCATCCTTGACTCCTGCAGACCCTGAGCCACTCTCATCTGTTCTTGTTTGAGCGATTAAGGATTGCGCCATTAGTCTACTCCTTAATGAATATTGAAATGCTGTCTGGAAATGAAAACGCATATGTTTTCTGCGACACAAAAAAAAGGAAATATTTTCTGCTGTGGTATGGTCCTCTAAGTGTTGGGTGTCACCCCGCTGGAGCGCTGGCAGTGCCCTCATCTTTGAATGAAACTGAGAAGTGGGGATCTTGTGGCTGGTAATAGCAAGGCCATTATTTTAGGGATACAAATGTTTAATGTACAATAACGAGTCACATAATGAATGTCCAAATGAGTGATGTTTTCTTCAGTTTTACGTTCCCAGAGGCGCAGAAAGTATTGGTCACTTTGACACAGAAAGCAGCCAGGCAATTACACTGGCGTGCTCCGAAAAAAGGAGATTTTATTTCATAATGCAAAACTTGAAAAAAGGCCCAGAAGCACGCTGTGTTTTCTGCTCGCTGTTTTGAATTCAATTTACCTCTGGTCCACGTTAAAAAGGGACGTGGGGTTTAGGGCTGTATTTAACTCTGAGCTAGTGTTGGGTCTTTGGAAGTGAGGATGGGGAAAGAGCAGCAAGAAGGCATCTATAAAGGGTTTCTTCTTTCTATGGAAATAAAAATTAATGAAATCTGGTTCCCCTCTGCAGCAGGGGGGATGCTGCGAGGGGTAGAGGTAGGGTACCACCAGCCAGGAGCAAAGCTGGCTTGCTCGAGATGGGGTGCTTGCTCTGGCTGGCCGCGTGCCCATGGAAGCGCAGGTTTGGGTGATGGTCTGACTCCCCCGCCGCTGCGTAACCGAAACTCCCCGTGGCTTTGGCGTAGCAGGGTTTTGCCCAGAAGCTTTCAGTACCCTCTTTCTTTTTTTTTTTTTCTTCTTCATAAATGAGTTAATGAGAGAAGCTTTGCAAGATATTTTGAGAGTTTAGGACTTAAGGCTCGATTCTTTCCTTACTGAAATTTCGGAGAAAGCAGCACCCTTCTCATTTTAGCTGGGCAGGACCAATTAATTATTTGTCATGCTACAGAAGACAAGGAAACCTGGGTAATTTCAGCAATGGTAGAACTAGTCTCGTGCATGTGCATGTGGGGGAGGTATCAAATGAAACCTTACCTTAGAAAGCAAAGTGTTCAAAAAAAAAAAAAAAAAAAAATCCAGGTTTTATCTATTTTACCGAAGGCTAAAATGAATTCTTATGTATATTTTATAAGAATATTTGTTTTGTTTATAGCCCAGCATTAAGGATACTTTTTTCTTAATAAGCTCATGTCAGAGCTCCCATAACCGTAGCCTGAAGGATATATTTTTGCAAAAATGACAAATGAACGTATTATTTACCTATCAATACCACGCAACGTTGATCAATGCAAACCAGCGGCGCTCCCACCATTACAGGAGGCGGGGTCGCCCTGTCTGGGCAGTGCTGGGACTTTATCTGTAATATGGAGCTTTCAACCACTGGGCCGACAAAATGCCTCTCTGACAGCCAAGCCATTAATTACCATCATCTGAGCCTAATTCATTCATCCCTTTCCCTCTCATGCAGAGGGACAGGGAGGGCTGAGGGCACTTGGGGAAACGTAGGCATGATTCCATATTCGTTATGCGGCGAGCGCTGCCTGCGACTTTGTTGGTTGCAGTGGCTTTAATTGAATTGGCTTGCCAATAAAGCTGTTGTCATTCAGTAAGTGAATTTGTTGTACTACTCGTGCCACAGCTGCTGCATACAACCAGGCATTTCCTGAAGGCAAGCCAACCTTGCGCTACCCTGGCTGGAGATTTTTTTTTTTTTGCCTTTCCCCAAAACTCATCCATGACGTGCTGCGTAATATCCTTTAGGTGTTGTTTCCCACCAGGGAGAAATGGGGCATCCCCTGCCTGAGCCCCTCTTGCAGGGGGTTGTCGCAACCCCAAAAAGCGGTGGTTGTGGGCTGGGTGCTGGTAATCCATTGGGGTGTGGGACCGGCTGGTCAGCCCATGTGTTTTTTCAATTAAGGGGCTCTGACCTCCGTTAGCCTGTGCTGGTTGTGATAGAGCATCATTGTTCCTCGCAGTAAAAATAAATACAGAATATGGCAGATAATATATTTTGTTAGTCAGGAGCTTAGAGTCCCATTAAGAAGTCTAGCAATATTGATAAAACAAAGCAACAGGAGGAGAGGCATTTATTATAGGATATGTAGGTCGCTGGGCCAAAAAATACTCCAACTTTCTACAGTTTATAAAATATTAGGGAAGGAGATGGGGGGGACTGCTTGATTTATGGTGGCTGTAAAGCGATACTGAGATGAAGTAAAATATCCAGAGGTCTGAGAAAGCATTACTTTTTGTGTTTTAATGGATGGGACAAGTGTATACATGATAGCCCAGAGAGGTCCACGAGGCAGCCCGGCGGTGACCAAGGACCAGCACTCCCCATACAAACGCCTCGTCCTTCTCAAGGGGCAGCTGAGATGCAAACCTATGTCGATGCTACCTCTGGCTGCTCTTCTCTGCCGGGTCAGAGCAAAACCCCATATTTTATCACCCCTGAAGAAGGAGGGGAACAGATCTGGATCCGTTTCAACATGATGTGGCTGAGTCCCAACTCAGATTGGGATGAATTACTTTTTCTTGGTGCTGTGCTGAGCTGGGGGAATTACCCTGAGAAAGAAGTTTTCTTCAGAGATTTTTTTTTTATAACCTCATAAAACATTGCATTGAAATCTGAGTTCATTTCATCAGATTTCCCCAGATTTATGCTTATTGTAGATTATTTTTAACACATCCAAAATATGGGTAGGTAGGATATTTCAAGCTTGCTGCTCAAATTGGATCATGCTCAGCTGGATGCATAACCAAAACTGCAGGAACTGAAGTAATATTTGGGGTGTTGATCTCACTTGGGGTGAATCATAAAACTGAAGAGATAAGCTGGCAATTATATAGTTAAACTAGTGCATAAATGCCTGTTTCTAGACATCCAATAAAAAAATAAATTTTGCCCTATATAGGCTCATTTTACTTGCGTAGTAACTCACTAAGAGAAGTCTAAAATTGATTATTAATGGTAAAACTTTCCTTGACTTCAGTACTAATAGACGTAGCCTGTAATGGGGACCTGTTGCCTTCAGTGCTGGGACCCTGCTTGTACAGATCCATGGAAATGGTTTTGGCAAAGGCTGCGGTGCCTATTTCTAGCCCAGGAAGAGTCACTTTTCCCGTTAGTTTGGGAATAAAAGTATATCAAGCATAAAGCTTGAGGGCCTTAAAGTAGTTGGCTTCTCTCATCTTTGTTGAGGATCAACTCTAGGAGTAAAACCGTGATGGCAAATGCCCCACTGATGTCCACAGGATCATGATCTTTTTCCCCTCACTGTTTCTTGGGATGTTTCCTAGAAATTAAGGTGCTGATCTACAGTTCTAGAAAGTACCTGTGTGGTCAACCTAGACCCATCAGCCAAAATGCCTGGTGTTAGGCAACGTGTCTGGGGGCATGGGGCAGCGAGGGTGTATCGGAGGATGCATCGGTAAAGCCTGGGATTTTAGGGCAGGACCATGCGAATCCACAGTAGTCACATCTACTTATGGTTTTGGGGTGACGCTGGGTCCCAACAGGTCTGTCTGGCAAACAAGGTCTGCACCATTAGCGACCCTGAGCTGATGCAAAGGCAGCAGGTGGGTCGGTATCTTTCTGCTGAATTCAGATGCTGAGTTAGGTCAGAAGTGCGTGGGTAAAGTTAAATAACCCAGGCAGGATCTGTTTGCTGCTGGGGAGAAGATTTGTGATGAACGGGTAGATGTGGCACCTCAGGACATGGTTTAGTCTAGTCTACCCTTGATTGGTTTAGAGTGGACTTGGTAGTGTAGGTTAATGGTTGGACTGGATGATCTTAAAGGCCTTTTCCAACCTAAACGATTCTATGATTCTATGCCTGGAGGAAGCAGTTGCAGCACTGGGGTGCTGGGTCTGGGTTTCCTCCTGGCCGGGAGGGTTGGAGGCCCCAGGGCCCAGTGAAGCTCCCCGGCTGTTGGTGGGACCTGCAGCTCTCTTCCAGCATGGATTTGTCCTCTTGCCTGCTGCACCAAAACTCAGGGAGTTTGGGTGCCCATGGCATGGGACAACCCGCTGGGTTGGAGCACTGTCTGCTGGAGCTTCAGCTCAGCTGGGGGCAAAGAGGATGGGGAAATCGTAATGGTGAATAACCAGACAATTTACCTTGAACACTCCTCTTAGGGCAGTAATGCTCAGTAAGTGGCTGTGTCAGTCAATTATAGACTTATGGTAGCTGACAACGTTTTCTCCTATCATCTCTTCCCACCACTCCCCAAGCCTCTGCCAGAGAGGACAAGCCCAACGACAGCAAGCACACATGAACCTCCGTAAGTGGTGGCAAGCAGCCAAGATGAAAGTTCAGGATAACTTCATATGGTCTTTTCTTTTCCATGGGTAAAATATTATGTATGTGGAAAGCAACTGCGTTGCTATTTTTTTTTTTAAATACCAAGCTGACAAGGGCTTTTATATGCCTGTACCCCCCCACTATTAGAAATAAATATTCAGTATTAAGAGCTGTGTAGTTCTCAATTAGCAGCTAATAAAGCAGGCTGTTCTTTATTTAGAAGAGTTATATTTTTCTTAATTCTTCTGTGCTCTCCATATTCATGGTTTAAGAAAATTGTGCAGATGTACCGGCTTTCCTTTAGAATGAGATTTCTGTACAGAAAACACAAATAAAGCATAATTTTTCAGAGATTGAGATGAATGATTGGGAGAGCAATGACTTGGAGAAAGCAGGCTCAAGTGGAAGGGAACTGACCACTGAAACCAGACCCCAGAAGTGCCATAAATATATGTTTGTAGCAGGCCAACGTTTATTTTTCTTTCTCTATGGCAAGCATTGTTTTTGCCTTTAAGCTTAGTAGGGTTGACAAAAGAAAAAAGTTCTTCTGGAGGCATCTCAGGAAGGGCAAAGGAACGTGGTGAATAAATGGTCAGATCACAAAATCTGGTTATAACTATCTGAGTGGTTCTCACCAAAATCTGAAATAATTTTGCGCACCTTCAGCTCATTGACAGTGCAGGCTTGAAAACTGTTTCACGTGCCAAATTTGTGTCAAAGTAACCTATATAAAAAAAAAAAAAAAAACCAAAACCAAAAAAAAAGCCCAACACCAAAACAGTCAGGGTGTGTGGGAGGTTTGGAGTTGGGGGGAGGGAAAAAATTAAATTCCACTGAGGCTTATGAACACCAAACCTGTAAAAATTAACTAGTGAACTAGTGTCTCTCCCAGCTTGTGATACAGGGTGCTGGTGGGACGTGCATCCCGGTGCCAACCGGTCTTCGTGTCTCTCCTAGCTGCGGGAGGGCTTGGATCCTCTACACCCAACCCTCCGCTGGCTGTCGAAGGTGTAATTAACTGTGTGGGTGGTAAAATGGCCCAGGGCTCCCCGTTTGCATTTTGTGCAACTAGAGCGTACCCTCCTTGTTCGGGTAATATGGCAAATAAAATCCTAGCAGGGCAGCGGCGAGTGTTGATGAAGAGTTTTGAAATAGCATGAGAATGGGTTTTATTACAGTATATCGCTTGCTGAAACTGCAGGGCTGGTGCAAATAATCTATTAAGAGAAGGCTTTTGTGAAGCTCTATGGCTTTTTAAAGAGGTTTATGGCTTGGCTAGCAATCATTTGCTGTGTGAAAGTCTGGAGGTGCGAGTCTTTACGGGGCCACGTTGGCATAAGTGCTGCCTGGTGTTGCAACAGGTGTGGAGGTACCTGCAGCTGAAATGATGGGGCAAGATCCCAATCCTGCCGGAGCAGAGTGCCTGCATGGGTGACACTGGCACGGCCTGGGCTTCCCCAGGGCTGGTATGTCACCCTGCCTTGGGTTTCCTTTGTGTGTGCAATTTCCACCTCCAACACCCGGGCTTGCGCTCTTGCACCAGCAGTGAATTGGATGCTCCTACCCTGCTGTGTACTAAGTCAGGCAACAATTTTGCATCTAGGATGAGTACTTCTAGTCTTTTTTCTTAACTTAAGGCACTGCTATAAGCAAGGTTTGGCACGCATGCCGTTTCATGGATGAGGCAGGGGTCTTGATTGTTGCAACTCCGCTTGTGTTGCAAGGGAGAGCCGATGGGCTCCCTGCCGTGCTCCCCAGAGGTCAGGATTAGACCTTCCTTGAGCTCGCCTGCCTGCCTCTGTGACCCGAGATGCAGCCAGAGCTTCAGTGGTCCAAACCTGCTGGCTCTAAAGGGCAAAGCTAAATGCCAGGTACACGTGGGAGGGGATCAGCTGAGTCTAAGGCTCTGCCCTCTGACATGTTTGTCTGTACTCTTTTTGCAGCATCTTCATGGACTTGGTGATTTCAAGCCTCTCTGCGTGCAGTTTTATCTGCTTTCCACGGGTTGCCTGTGCGCTCGTGTCCTTTTTGGAACAGAAATCTAGGATGGTTCAGATTTTTTTTTTTTTTTAGAAGCACACTGCAGAAAGCAGCCCCACTGCTCTCTTCCCGGCTGCCCTCCAGGTTTTTAAGTTTTCAGCAGGGAAGGGAAAAGCACCTCAAGGCTTCCTATGGGCTTCCTCCTGGGCAAGCAAGGGCAGTGCAAGGAGGGCCATCTCCCCATAGCCTCGCAGGTAGAAACTGCCTTTATCTGAGAAGACTCCGCACATGGTAGAAGACCTTGTCTGAGGTTTCCTATGGCCTCAAAGTCACTGGTTGGAGCTTGTACACGGGTCCTGGTGCACAAGGGTGCTTCTGCCTGTTTAAACAATGTGTCAAGTGGTCAGTCCTGATCCCAGCTGCAGCTTTCGTAGATCGGTGCAGTATAGGGGAGTGTGGCAGTGCGTCTTTGATGTCAGTAGTTAGAGACTTGTGTTTGGTCTGAGTCTGTAGTGAACTATGTGCTACCTTTTACTTTTGCAATGCATATTTAAATTTTGCTGGGTACAAAGCCCTTGTGCATGAAGCATCTTTCAGATGTACAGAACATCCTGGTTGTTTTCTAGTCCCATGTCCAACTGACTTCTTGATTAGGAGATATCACTATTGCTGCAGTTAACCAAGTTACACAGTTGAGACCTGGGCTGGAGGACATCTTGCGTTCACCCCAGGGGTAATCTGAGCTTGATGCCCTGCAGCTCAGTTTGGGACAACCCGCTGCAGAGCTGATGTTTGCCCTTCTCCAGGAGGTCTTTCTTGGGTGGACTTGGAGGTCTGATGGGAGTCTTCGCATAGCTGTACCCTATGATAGTAGCTCTCCATTTGTATAAAGATTATACACTGGGGTCCTGATCCAAAACCCTTTGAAGTTGCTGAAAATCTTTCTGCTGGCTTTAATGGGCTTTGCTCCAGCTCTGCAAGTGCAGAGAGTTCAATGAAATCAGAAGTCAGAACCTGCAAAAATGTGTGGGTGAGGTGCAGAAAGGCTGAAATTAGCCCTAGACAAAAAAGGAGGGGAGAAAAAACCCCCCCAAAACAACAAAAAGTGACACAGGTGCTTTTCTGAAACTTTCTCTTCTGTTTATTTCAAAGTACTGTAAAAATGCAGTTTCGGTATTACAGGGCTTTCCATGGAGACAATGTTTGCCCTGAACAACTCGTTTTCAGGTGATCCATTTCAATTTGCTCGTGATCACCAGGAAGGGAAGATATCCAGTTTAATACAGCTGGCCTGTGTGGAATTCACAAGGGTGGGAAATATTCTGGAGCTGGGAGTAAGACCAAGTGCTGTGTTTTACTGCAAACCTTTGCACGAGCTGGAAGTTGCCTTTCCTGGTCCAGATCCTCCCTACAGCTGGAACTGCTAATATACAGTTAATTGGATAGGGCTAGATCTCTGTGCGGTGGAAAGATGGGCATCTGTAGCAGTTTTACTGATGTTGAGAGATGCTCTAGATTTACTGTGAAACGACCAAAATCTAGCCTGTAACGACATTCACCCATAGACCTAAGAATATTCTGCAAAATTTAGAAAACATCATTAAACTTATGTTGCTGTGGAGGATACCATGGCACGAGAGGGGAGGGATGCGAATTGCTCCAAGGTCCTCGGTTACATCTGAACATCCCAAATCTGATTTAGCTCCGTGCATGCTTGCCTGACTCCTGGGCTGAACAAGTGCGGACAAACCCTGCCTACAGCTGCTGCCAAGCTTCTCCGGCTCTTTTCACCGGTTTGCCCAAGTGCTCAGGCGATAAGATTTGTCCTGCCCTGTTTTTGCAAAGGGATTTGGTGATTGCAAAACATGTCACATTATTGACTGGAAGTTGTTACCATCTGGTGGCTGTTTAGATGGTCTGGTACTAATGAGTAGGTAATCTCAATCGAGTTTCTAGGGGACAGCTGTCCTCTCTCGCTTTCTTCCTCACGATCATACACATCATCATTGTACCGGACACTAATTGGCATTCTTATTTGCAAAGATGAGTTACGAACGGTCATGGAAGTGCTTTCCACAAGAAATGGGTTGCGGTGTGTGGATGGGGTAATAGGAGGAAAACTGCCTTTCCAGCAGCTGTGTTATGCATTTTATGTGCAGAAAGGATTTCAGGTTTCTAGCAATCTTATACAAGCCTTAAATGTTCTAAAAAAGGAATCAAAGGATGTAGATGAAGTAAGACGAATAAAAACACACTGCTATCCCTTTGGCTTATTTCCTAACCCTCCTACAAGTCAATAGGTGCCTGCTCCTAAGTGCCTTGTCTTGTAAATGCATGCCTAGAAAATGCAAGTTAAAAAAAGTAGTCTAGTACATATTCAGAGTTGTGATCAGGTAGAAGCTGTTCAGAGGCAGAAGCACGTAATGGTTGCTCTGTTCATGGTTGTTACGGGTTTGATGGTATTTGAAACGTTATTCAAAATCATGCAAAGTTGGCTTCTGCGCTTGGACACATGGAGATTGGTGCTGCAGGGGATGTCCCCATGGAGGGTGGGGTGGTGGGGAGAGTGTTGGAAATGATGCGGGATAGTAAACCCTGCTCAAAGGTAGCCTAAGAAGTGTTGTGGTCTCCCACTGCACAGAGGAAAGCATGAGCACGGATCAGTCACCTCTCACTGCTGCTTCAGCACCCCTTTGCCTGCCCTCTCCCTGTGGCCCCCATTCCTCCGTTCACAGGGGTCATCGTGACCCTGTCAAGCCCTGGGTTTGGGTGGAAGGTCTTCTATTCCTGTGGAGGTCTCAAAGAAGGACATGTTTGCTGAAAACCCTGACACACCTTGAGGACAGAGATGACTAAAGCTTGTTTGTAGTAGAGCACGTGCTCCGCTCTGGTGGAGTGGAGCTCCCCTGCAGACCTCAACTTCTAAGGGTGGAGTTTGGGTTGTCTCCTTTTGCTGCACCACGTCTCCAAGCACGACTGCTGTCTGAGGCCTCGAGTAGTTTGCATCTGGCTTGGACTTCCTTGCTGGCAAGTCATTCGCGATTGCAGGTGGTTATTTACTTGTATGCGGTTCCTCCTATCTCCCTCCTTATCTCATCCTGTCTGTGCCGACTTCAGGCTCCTCTTAAATCTGAGAGGAGCAGTGGTGGCTGCGGTGGTGATGTGGTGTTAATTTGTATGAGTGCGCTTATTTTGAGTTCAGGTCAGCAAGCGTGATATCTCAGCCTGTTGGAAATTGCTCGTGGCGGCTTTCTATCGTTGTGTGTGCTGTGCTTTCTTTACTTAGCAGCAAAACACAACATTAAACACAATAATAATGACTGTCCAAAGGCTTTTTTGGGGGAGGAAAAAAAAAATTTAAAAGCATTCTTCTGTTCAGTTGTGGAGCAGGTGGGGGGTTGAGGCCAAAGAGGAAGGTAGGCTTCATCTTCATCATCGAGCCATATGTTTTATTAACACAATGGCTTGATCCATTAGGTGCTCTGCAGAGGCACGGTGTAAAGACGTACGCGTTGGCCACAGATGTGCACGTGGAGCAGCAGCACTGAATCACCTGTCATCCTGTACGGCTGGGGCGAAAGGGGAAGCTATTTACATAAATTATTGGAGAGCAGTAAATATTATTTCATGATATCACATCAAGATTAACTTAATCAAACTTGATATTAAGAGGCAGAATGATTTGCTCTTAGTCAAAGACACAATTAAAGAAGGTGCTTGAGGGTAAAGGAGAGTGCCTACTTAGAAAGATTTTTATCACACAATGGGTGATGGGTTGGGAAGCTTATAACCAAGATCTTAACTCCTTTGTGGATTTTGCAGCAACAGCCCTCTTAGTTTTAGCAGCTGTTGCAGTTTCAGGAAGGATAGCACAAACAAAATGTAGTTGGCTTTTTTTTTTTTCCAGGAATGGAGCTTTGACTTGAAGGGAGAGGTCTCTTAATCTTTTAAACACCTCTTTCTCATTTCAAGGGTTTCTGGAATTTTTGCAAAGAGTCTTTTGGCAAAATTCATCCAAACTAAAGGCAAAACTATTAACGCTTCCCAGATGGACTGGGCGTCTGCCTGGCCTCAGTTAAGCTGTGGGTCAAGACTGTGCCTTTTGCTGCCTGGAGTCTGTAGAGGGTTAATGTCATTTTAACCTTCTCTTTTCACTGCCACTTTTCTCCTGGCCAATAGATCTGTGTCTGTTGAATAAAAGAATGTTACTTATTTGCTAGGAATGTGGGTTCATTTACTATTTAGGTAACTGGAAGTCAATATCTTGAGTTTCCCAATGTGTCTGTAGCATATGAAGTGTTTGTAGCTCTTCCTGAAGTCAATGGACACTTTAAGTGAGAGCTCAGTGTGTATCAGCTTGCTGAGAGAACAGATCCCTTGTTTGTTTATTGCCTCTGGAGTTGGCTGTGAGTCCATTACTCGTATACAACTTATATTTTTATACAAAAGTAAAAACTGGTCCGTTTGGCCAAAAACGTCCTTAGATAAGTCCCTATTCCCTTTCCTTTCTGAGGAAGGCTGAGCTTTCCCTCACTCTTGTTGTATTTTTTAATGAAAAACCAAATTATCAGTTGGGGGGAGCTTAAATTGAAAAATCTTTGACAAGTCTGAACTGCGCCCTCTCTTTGTGCGAAGCGCGTCGTCTTTGGTTCCCAACAGCGTCAACGCTGGCTGGAGGAGCTGGGAAAGGTTAAAGATGTGCTCAGCGCATTCCAGGATTAGGCCCATTGTTTAAGTAATAACACTCAATCTCACCAGCCCATGCTTACCACAAAGTCTTCATTTTCATTTTCCATCCAGTCTTTCTGCATGAAAGGTGCAAGAGCTTTGTTTTTCTATAGCTCTTTCCCTGTTCTTGCCTTCCTGGTGTTTTCATAACCCAGGGTTATGTGGCTCCTCTCCCTGGGGTTTCAGGTGACTGAGAGCAGAATTTGGCCCAGAACATTAGTAAACTACTTAAAAAAACCAAACAACAAAAAAAACCCCCAAACCTAAAAAACAACAAAAACCCCAACAACCCCCTCCCCAACCTTCCCCCCCCCCCAACCACGTAGCTTAATTACTATAATATTCATTTGGTTCATCTGAAAGGGATGCACAGCACTGGTTCTTCAGCAACCACTTGTAGGATGCTCGGGCGTCATCAATATATCTACTCCTTGTTTCAATGTCTGAGTAACACAAACATCTGCCGCCACTGGGCAAGTGGTCCATGGCCTCTCCTGGTGATGCTCTAGTGACCACTTCTGACAACTCCTGCCCGATCAAGTTTGCATAAGCAAGTTTGAAATGCCTGGCCATTGAAAGACCAGCCCTAGCACCACTTTGTAGCCAGGGCTTTTCCCTCTCTAGCTGCTTTGGGTACCTGTTGATCATTGATTTGAGGTAAGGACACCACCTTCTTTTAAGGGCCCTTTTAATATACACGTTTAAGTCCAATTTTGCCAGGCCTAATTACTATAGGATTGCCTTCCATTTTTTTTTAAATAACTATAGGTACTCACATCCTTCTCCCCATCTTCAAGATGAAGATGCTTGTAGGTAGAGAGTTATTCCATCTTCCTGTAATGATATTCAAGCTGCAATACAGCTTTGATAGTAAGGACATGGTGGTGAAACTGAGATTTGTGGTGTCCATATGGCCTTGGCCAGGGAATCCACCAACATCACCTCAGAGGCTGAGAGCACAAGCAAACGCAGAATGCCCTGTGTGCCACTAGCAAAGCACAGTGTACGTGCTGTGTCTTGTTTCCCCCAGTCTTCATTATTTAAACTGCTCTATGCTGGGGAGGAACAATCTCTTCTATAGTGAAGATAAGGGAATATCATTCTTGCATCACTTGCTCCTGAGCCCTCCTTTTTGGTGACGCAATGTCTCCCAGGTTGGGGGGTAAGACAGACTTGCCTCTGAGGACAGGTCTGCAGCTGGCAGGGGGGATGGAGCCCAGATGTTTGTTTTGGGGAGGTCCTTCTCTGACAGACCCTGTGCACTCGCCTCAGTGGTTGTACATCCTTGCTTCATCTGGCAAGCTATTTAAGCTTGTCCATTGGAGCTTTAACGTTACATGAACACTGTTTTTATATTTCTAGAACAGTCTTTAGTCCTACAATTTTCAGGTTTGATGCTATATGTTCCGTATTCCCAGTACTTAGCAAGTAAACCTTTTGCAGAAATGAAATATTCCATATGTAGTTTCCTATTCCCTACTGCTATGGGAGACCTTTGCTATCTCAGCTACTTGAACTCTGCCAAAAACTGTGCAGCTTTTGGAATTGCCCATTTCTGCCCAGTAGCTGAAGGGGGAGAGGGGTAACACCCACGTTTTCCTTACCGAGGCTGAATTTTTTGGGTTGTCTCCAGCATTTGGTTGTACTTGCTTTGCTCAGCCAACTGCTGCCTGTGGCAGGAGAGATGTGATTTAGGCTCAGCCTACATTGAAGGAGAAGTCTGTAAGTGAGTGGCCTGATCACAGGGTTGGAGGTGGTTTAATTATTACCTGATAAATCTGAAATAGTAATCCTGCTTAGATCATATTCCCTTTTTATCATGAGTAGCCTTAGCAGTAGCTTTAGCAGTGTTAAATACCTGATTTGTCATGGAAGGGAAAAAAGTCAGTCAATTGTTTCCTTTGCATCTTAATGCTTTTGGGCTCAGGAACATCTGAGGAACTATTTTAATTAGGAGACTGCTGGTGAAATGCAGGTAAGATCTTAAAGACTTTAATTGCTCCTGTGAGAAGTCAGTCCAGGTTAAATAATAGCACTCAGCTTGTGCAGTGGGGTGCAGAGCCCTTGGGAGCCAGGGAGGGGAATACCTCCTCCGGGGATGGCTGGGGAAACAGGTAGAGAAATTAAATGTGATGGGTGTTGCTGGTGCAATGTTGCCTAATATTTCTGCTTTGGGATCACCGTGATAAGTATTTTGTGGAGACCTCAGTCAACACGATAAGTGCGGGCATAGCAAGGTCTTAACATAGGGAAAAGTCAAGCAGTGCAAATTGAAGAACCTTGCCCCTGGCCTGGCTTGCTTGAACAGGGGTTACCTGCGGGTAAGGCATTTGTGGGAGACGTGGGCTTAATTCTTGGTTTTAGTCGAGGTTTTGTGACATCTGGAAGTTTTAATCCAAGGCCCACACCCAGGGGTACATCTTATTCTATGAAGGAATTGTACAGATGAATTCATTAATGTTTGCAAAATGCTCAGGAGCCACTTAAGCATATCAATAAGTTTAGAGTGTTATTGCTGCATGGACTTTGATTAAATCCCTTTGTGTCAGATCTCCTCTTAAACTTTTTTCATCAAAAGCCTGTGCTTTTTTAGGGGTTCTGTTTTTGTTTGTTTTGCTTGTTCAATGTTGATTTCCATTAAAAGTTTGAAAAAATCTGAGCCAGCTTTCTAGCTGCTTGGAAATGTTCAAAGGTTTTTCCAGGCTTATGCCTTTAGTCAAGAATATTGTAGGGAATTGCAAACTTGAGCTGCAGACAGTTTGGGCAAGTTGTAATTTTGCCTTTGGCAGCTCTCTAGGTGTCTACCCTCACAGCCCTGGTGAGCTCAGGTTCAGCCTGCTCTCTACAAGGATGTGGGGATAATCTGGTGGGGTTTTTAAAGGCAAGAGTAGGGCAAACCCAAGTGAAAACGATTCTGTTGCTTTGGCTATGACTAGGCTGAAACTGGGAAGTGCTCGCTCGCTGCTAAGGACAGACGAACGTTAAGAATTTGATGTAATCCTAGACCTCAGGCATGAAACTCAGCTTGACCTTTCCTGTTGGGTGCTTTTGTGCAATCCTACTGGACATTTAGCAACGAGAAAGGAAGCGGAGGAAGGATATCGGTTCAACCATATGTCAATGCTGGGACGTAAAGTGACAGGGAGAGGAAGGGCTGAGACGTGAGCAGAGTCACTGGTTAAAATAAGAGCCTTTATAGGGGGGAACTGGGGGGCTCAGGGGACTGACGCGCTTGCTGGAGGTCACCAGTTCAAATCCAGTTTATGGAAGTAGTGACCAAAAATTATTGTCGTGTGATGGCTGATCCGCTTCCTATGTCCGATGAGCTTCGCTCTCCTGTGGTCCTCCACTGCCTGATCGTCGGTCATAAAAGTGTTTGCCACAACTGGTCCCCACTGGCAGATTAATGGAGGGGCTAATGACTCTGCTGGGGGGGGTTGAGGAGGGGTGTCTTGTCCCTAAAAGTCAGCTCCGAAGGGAAGGTCAGGAGCCTATGGCAGGGCTGTGTGGGAAAGCTTCTGTGCTGTGGTGAGAAAAATAGTGACTTGTGTGATTTTTAAACAACAAAAAGCCCTTCTTGCCTTCTTCCTAAAAGAGAAATAGGGATTTTTAATCCCTGCTCACTGCAGGGGGGTTGGGCTAGATGATCTCTCAAGGTCCCTTCCAACCCAAAGCATTATGATTCTATGATTCTATGATTCTGAGCTCAAAGACATTTTTTTTCCCCTCCTCCTCTAACTCTGTTTGCCCTGAAAGACCAGCAAGCTGCCACAAAGTTTAAGTGTTTAAACAAAGCACTCCTGCTCTTTCCTGATGCTGCCATAGCCTCCAGGGGCAAGGCTGCATCCATCCCAAAGCCATAACCTCAGGAGGTGGGAAGCAGGTACCTAAAGCGAGGTGGCATGCTTTTAAAAGCTGCTGAGCACAGTCGCTTGCTAGTGAAGGTTGGTGTCTGATAGCAGCCTGCTCGGATGATTTTGGCAAAAATGGACATTAGTGAGGTTACGGCTTTCTACGGGCTTTGCAGGAGCATGGGGTGAGAAGCAGAGCTGGACCCATGGGAAGTCTTCTGTGATGGGCAGTGTGCGTATGCTGCCATGGGTGGCTCTGAGGGAGCGATTTGTCTGGCGAGGACTCTAGGACTTGTAATTATGCTGCACAGGATAATAAGTAGGCAGGCTGGAATCGGGGTTTGTGCGGATGTATCGCAGGTAACAGACTGAAAACAGCGCCGAGATGAAGATGGGATTGTCCCCGATGAAGTTTGAGGCAGTTGTCACCGCTGTATCTCAGAGGGCTGCAGTTTGGTTTCTCATGGGGCTTTCTCGGCAAAAACCAAGGCACAGAGCTAGTGTTTGTCTACCCGCTTTTAACTAATAAATAGCGGCTGGCTGGCCCCAGCGTAACACAGCGTGTCTGGATGCTGCTGTCTGAGTCAGGGCTGGGGCAGGGCAGAGCCGGGGCCTGAGTCAATCCACAGCAGCCTCCCCAGCCAGAAGATGCTGGGAGAGGTGGACGTTATGATTCAAACAGATTCTTACTGCAATTTTTTTTTCTTATTTTTCCTTGCCAGAAATCAGAGCCTCTGGCTCTGGGCTCATTTACTTCAGACTCGCGCTAACTTTAGAGCCTTTTCTTTAGTTGCTTGGCTCTGGCACTGAGCTTGAGCTAGCAAAATGCACCAACAGCGTGACATTAATTCTCTTTCAGCAGCGTAGAAGCATGTCTGAAGATAGACGCCAATTTAAAAATAATGTTTCAGGGCTTGCTCAGTGCCAAATCAGACCTTTGGCCATTTATAGTATCTGTCTTTCTGGCAGAGACTGGCTTCTGATGCTTCAAATCAAGATCTGGTGTTCAGTCAAGTAGGGCATAAGGAAATGTATTGTTTAAATGCAGGCAGAAAGATAAAAAAAAACCCAAAGCCCTCCCCAGACAACACTTCTCCTTCCCCATCCTCCAAGAAAATACAGTCTCGGAGATGGTCTTGCAGATCTTTGCCAGTGAATAGTTACTGCCCGTTTAAAGGGAACCGCTTTTATTGACTAAAGCTAACATAAATGTGTAAAAGCTCATAAGTTCCTATCTGGAAATCTGTAAACCAGAAGCAGCTTGATTTGCAAGAAAAACCTTAAGCTTTCAGTCATTTGTAAAAGTTTATTGTAACTTTATTTCAGGTGGTTTAGTAGCTGCCTGCAGTCTGTTGGGAGGCTGGATGCAGCGGGAGGTCCTACATCAGCTTTGGGGTGGGGTTTTTCGGGTGGGTTGTTTTTTTGTGGTTTTTTTTTTTTTTTTTTTTTTTTTTTTTTACAAGATCCCAAGAGTTGCAGCCCCACCTGGCATTTCTCTTGCCTTCACCTGTAGGGCCGATCCATTGATCTCATCTCCCTTGATTAATTTTTAGGCACATGTACAGATCTGCTCACGAGAATCACTCCCTGCGTGCGGGCCCGGCGGTGCAAGCAGACGCTGGTGTGCTCGATGTCTCTGATGGGATATTCCTTTCTTCAAGATGCTTAGCGCTCGGGAAGATGTCCTTGAATATCTTATTTCAAAAAGCGCTTTCCTTTTCAGAATGTAATGCAACATATAGTACTTTATATTGGTTTGGGCTGGATGATAACAAAACAGAAGTGAGATCTTTGGACAGAAGTGTGTGATATGATAAAAGGTAATTTGCAAGCATTAGTTTTGGTTACATGAGGGTGAGAAGTTGCTACCAGCACCACTTGAGAGAAAGGAAACTGAGGAATGGAGGAGCGAAGCGATGAGTCCAAGATCTTGAATTTCTGCCAAAAATGAGGCTGAGTTTTCTCGGTAACTGGCCTGAGTCCGGGGAACCAAACCTTGTAGGAACTAGACGTCAAGACCAGCCTTTCCAGCTTCTGCAAGCAAAAACAGTTTCTCTGAAACTAAACCAAGGTCCCTGGTGAATGGGGGCGTTCATGTGCATGCACCCCCCAAGCAAAGCCTCCTTGTTTTGGGGAGGCCCCTCCCAAAGCAGCTACCACGCGTGGTGCCGGCTGCGCCGTGGGAAGGCTGCCGGCGGTTGCGGTCGGCCCCGACGCGGGGACGGGAGCAGAAGAGGGCAGGACCCAGCAGTTCCTTTTTCTGACCACTGCGCCGCAACCGAGACAAGGCAGGCACTCTCCCTTCCCAAATTTTCTCTTTCTAAATTCAGGTTGGAGTCACGTGGGAATTGTTTTTTTGTTTTTTTTTTTTTTTTGAAACCACCAGCAGAAGTATGAAGTATTGTGCAAATGGTAAAAGGTTTTTATAGATTTGCTCAGTTGCTTGCTTGCCCAAGAAAGGGAAAGATGGATTGTGCCAGGTCTTGGTCTGGGTGCAAGGAGCTTGCTCGCTGTTAAAAGCAATATTGATCTGTAAAGGAGGGGACTTTTGGGTGGTTGTCTGTCACAACAGTTTTGTTCTGAATCAAATTCTGCTGAAACAGTGAAGTTCTGGGCTTACAACAAATGGGGACTTGTGTGTGTCTCCCTCCAGGACATCGCTGCTCGGGCATGCCAGCTGTATTTTGGGGATTTTAAGGAAAAACCCCTTTTCATCTGATGCGACTGCTGTAATTAGCAGAGAGGTGGCTTCATCCAACAAAGGCAGCTGAAGGGATGCTTTAGGTTGCTCGTTGCATCCTCCCTCCTTACACAGGTGCTGGCTGCAGGAGATCTTAGGGAGGGGGAAATAGGGAGCAAACTTGGGGTGGGGGAGCTGTGTTTGTGGGGACGCATCCTCATTTTTCCAAATACCTCTGTGCTTTTTCTGAGCTTTTGGGATTTTGGGCTGGCTCTGGCCATCGATTCATGTCTAAAACGGCTTTGTTCCAGGTAGGTGAGTGCTGTTCGCAGAGACCTAGGGCCCGTATCGCCAGCTGGAGCAAGCCAGCACGGCCCTGTAGAGCTGCGCTTGCTTATGCCTCCTAAATAACATCCCTAACCCATGGATTTTTAAGCCAAGTGGATAAAACTTCCCAACCTGTCTTAACCCTTCCAGGGCTGAGTCGCTGAGGTCTCTTGCACGTGTAGTTTGAGAAACGGTGCGGATGTGCCGAAACAGGGAGAGCAGTAATTACCAAGGCCCACAGAAGCCAGCTACTTGAATACAGCTATTTAAGTAGAAAACAGTTATTTTTCTCTGCCTCAAATGATTCCTTTAGCTGGTGCATAAATACCAATCGCTGCCCAAACCTTGGGGGCTGCCCGGTGCAGCTGGGCGATCCCCGGGGTATTATCCACACCATGCAGCACCATTAAGCATCGCGCTGTTGTGCGGCAGCTCGAGTGTGTGAGAAAAGAGGAGTTTTTGGCTCTGTGTAATCATAAGCCGCCAAACCCGCGTTCCTCTGAAAGCAAGAGAAATAGCCCCGTTGCCTTTTTCTTTTTTTTATTACACTTTTACACAAATTAATGTAATTTTCTGTTATAACAGTACGTGCTGTTGGGCTCAATTTGGTGCAGCAGGCACTTCATAACAAACCCGGCGCTGACAGCATCCCTGTGGAGAGGATGCTGGAAGGAGGGGAGCAGGGACACGACACCACGGAGGCACGGGGACACGCGTGCACCTATTGGCGTCCGCTGCTGGCACCCTCCTGCCCTGCCACACTCGGTCTCCTTGGTATCGCGGCGCTGCTCTCGCTGCTTGTCACTGCCTGGATGACTATTATCAGCATTGGGGTCTCGAGGATGCTCGAGCTTCGCTGGTGATCAGCGTGGAGCCGCTTCAGCCAGAGGATGCTAAAAGCGGCGTGGGGACCGAGGGAGTGTTGGCGGTCACCGGACGTATCCTGCTCGCCGGGGGGGCCATGAGTGATGCTGCCCCTCCTCAAGCCTTTTTAGCTGCTGTACCCTTGTTGAGACATGACAAGGTTATGTTGGCGTGGTCTGGGGATCTATTGATCATCACCGGGGAAGGTTTGTGCGGGAGGTTGGGGATTTGTTGCTTTGTATGAGGTGGGTTAACTCATCCCGTCCCAGCACGGGATGCTCGGGCACCCCGAGTGACACTGTTTGGGAAACTTTGAGACAGCTGCTTTCCGTGCTGCATCCAAAGGCTGCCAAACTGGGTGCCATGACTGTTGTACGAACCCTCAGGTGCTGGTGCTGTCCGCTGCCGCGGAAAGGCGTGTGAGCTGGGAATGGCCTGGCACCTCCTGGGTCCTTCCTCTTTCCGTGTAAGCCCGCAGCAATTCAAGCCCACGGGGGCTGGCCAGAAAGGCCGTTTGCTGCGTGGGGGCATGCATGGCTGTGGTTATCCTGACATCCCCTCAGTGGAAATTTCTGAGCACGTATTTTTGTGCGTGGTCTATGTCTGAGGCCACCAGCTTGCCCTTGCTCGGCTGGGGAAGCCGTGCACAAAAAGATGCTGGAAGGTCTCCTCAGCAGGAGAAGAACGTTTTTATTGACTCTACTTGGAAATGTCCTAGGGATTTAGGAGCAGATTTTTCAGAAGGTGGAGAAATACTCTAGTTCTTTTCGCAAACCAGATGTCCCTAACCTAAAAAAACCCCCAAACAAACAAAACCAGCCAAACAACAACAACAACAAAACCCCCAAACCCAACCAACCAACAACAAAAAAATCCACCAACTTTTCAATGTAAGTCCTACGAATCCTGGTGCTGGGGCCTTAGGAAAGTACTTGGTATTTTGAATTTGGAGTGCAGTGAAATGCTGTGTGTGGATCTCCATCACCCCTCGCCCTGCTGCTGCTGGATTTCTGGGACCATGGAGTTGTTTTGGTAGCTGATGGGACTTAGAGCGTTGCCTGCTGGAGAGATGCTGGGTTCACACAGGGCTGGGAAGGGGCACGGGTGGTGCCTCCTGAATGATGCCGAGCCAGGCAGCGGGTGTCACCGCGGCTGGCACAGGTCACCGTAGGCAATGCTGGAGCCCGGGAATAAATCACAGGGCATAGGGAAGGGGGAGTGGGACACACACAAATCAAGGTGGGGTAAGCAATGGGGGGAGGAAGAGCAAATCTGGTCATACGATTCCCCAATGTCTTCCTGAACCTGGGCTCTTCATCCTCTGCTGTCCTAAAAGCTTCATTTGCAGAGACGGATGGGCTTGTTCTGCTCCACCACGAGTGTGAACGTGCCCAAGCACGGTGGTCTCCAGCCTGGGTGCCGACAAGGTGCTGCCCCTTGCTGTGCGACTCCAGGTCCCCCCCTTAATGGTTTTGGGGGGTGGTTGTGCCTCAGGAGAGAGGACAAACTGTGCCTGGGCTGGATATTGCAATGGGCAGCATTTGGCTCTTGCTGTCTGAGCCCTGGCCCTCAAATCCCAACCCTCCCTTTGAGGCTGAACTGGTGATGGGTCAGTGTGAGCCTGGCTCCGTGTCTTGCTCCTGCTTGTGGCCTTGCTGGAGAGGGGCAGAAAGGCCCGCATTGCTCTTTCTGTCCCCTTTAATTATTTTGGGGTCTGTTCTAAGGCTAGAAAAGCAATTTTGGGGATGCTGCCAGATAGCTACTGTGTTCTGCCTGCACACTTGGACACCTCCTACTATTTTTTTTTCCTTGATTTCACTGCTGCATTCAAAATAAACTCATTTCAAGGGTGTATGTATAGTGCCAGAGAATTTGGTTTTAATAACACCCCACTGAAGTACTCTGCAAAGGCAGGGATTGGGGGGGCTGATCCTGAGCGCACCCATTCCTGTCTTGGGGAGGATGATGATGATAAGGGGAAGCGGGAGCAAACTGGGAGATAACCGCACGTGTTCCCTATTCCGAGCAGCACCTTGGTGTTGGTGAGACTGTGGGAAATGGGGCTGCTCCAGAGGTGAGGGGTGGGAGCTCAGAGTTTGAACCTCAATCTGTGTATTTTTATTTATATATATTAAAAAAAAAAAACAACCCAAACTATAAAATCTCGTCCTCTGCCCAAAGGCTTTATAAGATGTCCGAACCTGGCGTGCTTAATGACCTTTGAAAACAACTTTTTTTTTTTCTCTAAAACCCAGCCCCAGGCTCATCTGTTTCAAAGAGTTTCACTTCTACCTCCTGGCTCTCATTTCCCCTTTACCTCCCCGCTCGGTGCTTTTCCCAGCCACCCTCACCAGTGCCCTGTTTAGGGCCCGGCCGGGCTGGCGGAGCCCGATCGATAGCCGGGGAGCGGTGCCGAAGGCGTTACAAAGGAGCCCACCCTTAACAACTCCGACCCTGGCGAGGTGCAAACCCAATGGACAAAGGGATTAAAGTATTTAATGGCAACATATCGGCGCTTGCCGTGCAAAATAGCTTGCTTTTTATGAGTCTGTATTTGAAAAAAACCCTTTTGTTTTTGTTTTGGGGTATTACAATAAGCCTGGGATGTTTTCACAGTTACATGTGTATATTTTCCCAGCTGTTTTAACCAGAAAAATTAATGTGCTTTTGATAGCTTGGCAATATACTGTTGGCAAAGCTTTGTAAAACTGGGTTATTATGTAGCAAAGTGGAAATCCAAAACATTGTATGCTTTGCTTCCTAGTTGAAATTCACTGGGTGGTGGGGTGCTTTTTTTTTTTTTTTCAATTCTTGTAGAAATTTAGAAACTCTTAGTGTCTTCATTAAAACCATCTCCCCTATTAATTTAATGCAGAGTTTTCTGACTTTTTTGTGAATGAGGAGTAAAATATCTGTCACTGGGGGAGGCGGTAAAATAGGAATTATTATTTTGCTTTTAATGTATTTGCATAAGGAAAGATGAAACAGATGTCTGGCCAAAAAAAAAAAAAGTTTCTACTTTCTGGTTTTAATCACTGTATTTCTCATTGTCATGTGTGATTGTAGGACTTGGGAAGAGAAAAAAAAAATCTGTTAATCTTTCCGTATCTGTACTATAGCATAAGTAGTATGTTTGGTATATTGCACAGAGATGAGTTGCTGCGATGATTGGGTTAAAACAAAAAGCAGGCATCGGTGGAGCAAAAACTCTGAGGAAGATGTAAAAGTAAAGCCAGCACCCAAACAAAAATAGAGAAAAAACACGGGAAGGTAAAACCCCATAGCAGGGAGGAAAAACAAAAGCGATTAGTTAAAGTCCTGCCTTGCCACTGTTTGCCTTGCAAAGAGGGAGGCTGATTTAAAGGAGGAGGGGAAAAAAAAAAAAAAAAAAATCGGTGGATTAATGTGAACTTTAATACTGAAGCAGTGTGTGTTTACTGCTGGTGACCACAAGACATAAATCTTGCGAGCACAATGTACAATGCGAGGCAGCCCCCAGGTTTTTTTTCCTTTTTTTTTTTTTCTCCAGCCTCAATTTGTGTGCAAGTGTGTGTTAAGTGCTGTTGAAAAATAGTGACCTTTAATAAAGGATCGTATCCTGAGACTATTTTCCCAGACACACAGTGACCTTTCAAACCAGACTGGGGTGAGGGGGTGTGGGGTTTGGACTTTGAACCGGCCAGTTCCCGCTGCGTGCCTCTGTTTGCCAGGCTACTTTTTATTGTGTGGCCGGGGAGCGCTGGCTATGCAAAGCAGGCTGAGCTGCCAGCCTCAACCTTTGCAAATCAATTTGTCTGCGCCCGAGTGAAAGATGCTGCGGCGGGGACAGACTGCATCGCTTTGTGCCACCGGTGTTTGTGGCACTCCCGGCAAGGCCCCCCCCCCTCCCAAAACGCCATACACTTCTATTTTTATTTTTTGAATCTTTTAAATTTTTTTAAAAAATTTTCTCCTCCTGTGACCCCAGTGGGATGGCCATGGGAAAAATGGGGCTCCTCTCCCTGGCAGCTGCAGCCATCCCCCCAAAAACACAGGGGTACCTTGGCCGAGGGGGTGGCACTGGGAGACCCCTCCAACTTTCCATGCCACTTGAAAAGAAAAAACCCAACCCATCGCACACGCAACATCCTCTACATAAATGCAAACAGTTCCTCAGGGTTAAGGTTATTGATTTCCCTGGTCTGCCCAGGCTCTACATTAATCAGTACCTAAAAATGCCAGGAAAAAGCAGAGAAATGCAATTACTTCAGGTCCTCTAAATTTCAACTTCTCCAGGTGGCCCCTCCCAAAGAAATGGAAATCCCGTGCTTTTCATAAAGCTGGATCAATTCCTGCGTAAGCAATTAATCACTGTTATACTCTGCAAAAGGTGGGTAGCAAAGGACGGGGGTCCCTCCATGGGGAGCCCCAGGGCCCCACTGGGATGTCACTGGCGCTCTCCTCCCTTCTCTTCTCCCCCTCAATGTCCTCCTTGAGCTGACCTGTGAAATTGATGGTTGGGCTCCTTTTGCATTTCTCTTGGAGACTCTTGCTTGTGAAATTCACTTTGTTCTTGGTTTCTGTGTGTATCTGGTGAGCTTTCATTATTAAAGCAGTACCAAGGAGCCAGGTGTGCTCGGAGAAGTTTTTATCTTCTTGCGTTCCACGTTGTTTTAATCCTCCCCGGATGCTCTTCGGTCGTGGTTTGCCTTGTTGCCTTGTGTCTATGGAGTCACTGCTTGTCACAGAGGGCAGGTTGCTGATGGGCATCCTTGCTCATTCTGGGCTTTGACTCCAAGCTTTGGGTTTTTCCTTTATTTTTTTTACTCAAATTTTGCTTTCACTCTTATTTCCCTGAGAGTTAGGTCAACACCCTCTCCAGCTGGCACCACAGCAAGTGGTCCAGGGCTGTGAGCACATGGAGAAACTACCATGGGGCAGGCAAGGGTGAGGGGATGGAGCATGTTGTTCCTCCCATGGTACCTGCTCCTATAGGAGCTCTTACCCTATGGGGAAGATGGGGCAGCTCATTCCTTACCCCAGGGCCGGTGGGGACAAGCAGTCTTGCCCTCGGGCATCTCTGGCAGGGCAGCTGCAGGGCTGCGAGCGCACGTCCTGAGAAAGGGAGAGGAGCAGGGATCTGGATTACTTAAACTTTAAAGAGTTTGTGTTTTAGAAAGACCATAAAAATGAAAGAGGGGGAAAGAATTTACTATAGTCGAGATGGGAAGTAATTATGGTCTGGATAGAGATTTCAGCAGCGGCAGGGTCAAGGCGAGGATGGGCTTTGTCAATGATCTGGAGGTGGCAACAGGCGGATTTATGGACATGGGAGACAGGAGGGGGAAAGAAATCTCGAGTGTCAAGGATGGCTCCAAGGTTTCTGGCCTTGGGAGAAGGTTGGAGTCAAGGAGAGCACCAACAGAGCCAAAGGCATGGGGCATTTTATATTTATTTTCAGTAATTGTAAATAATACAGGTGGGGGGGGAAGGCTGTTTTGCTGTAATACCGAAGTGGAGGGAGTTTATAAGTAGTGATAGAGAGTGTAATGGGTTGCGGAGAACCACGAAGGGCTTTAGGTATGTCACACAAAGAATTATTGAGACGTACAGAATTTGAATATTTCATCTAGGTCAGGCTTATTATGAAGGTTTTAGGTGAGCTGGAGACAGGAGGCCGGCTACCCACCAACATGTCTTGTGTGTTTGCTGGGCAGGACAATCTCTGCTCGTGGGCTGCCCTTTGCAGGAGGGACCGCAAGCTGTGGCTGATGCACTGCTGGGCCACTCTTGTTCTGCCTTTATTCCTCTCTGTATTGGGAGGCTTCAGGGTGGCACTGGGGTTTTGAACACTTACTCCAAGACCTTATTCATACTGAGAATTCATACTTTATTCATACAGAGTTTATTCATAGCATTCTGTCTTGTTAGCCCTCTGATTCAAGGCATACACAAGGCTATGAAAGGGGGGTTAGCAAGTGGAGTTGTGCTCTGCATGCTAATAGCATCTGCTTTATTTTTATGTCCTTTCTGACGAGTATATGGTGGATCAGTGTGCCCAGGTCTCGTGCGGGAGTGGGTCATGGATGAATGGTAGCTTTGATTCAGGCCAGCCTAAGGAAGCAACCAGAGAGGCTGGCTGCGGGCAGACAGGGCGTTGCTAGAGTTGGGATAATTTCCCCCCTCCCCTCCTTCTTAGGGAAAACTTTTCCAAAAGTGAGGAAGAAATGGTTTAATTAAAATTTTACATGGAAATCATTCACTTAGGTTAAAAGAAAATATGACAGTAAAGCCTGGAAACTTTCGACTTCAACCTTCCCTTCCCTCTCCTCTGTGAGGGACTTGCCTCTCCCGTGATACACCTTAATTCTCTTGTACTGAGCCCCTGTGTGCATAACAGGAGTCACTCGTGGTGGGACATGATGAGATGCAGAGGGAGTCCACCACTGGTTAGAAAACTTAGTTGTGTAAGGGGAAGTGTGGAGGTTGAGGCAAATAAATGATGGATCCCGTAAGACCCAGTGGAAGCCTTCTCCAGGTGATACGGCTTAGTTTGTGGAGGATGGGTTTTTCTGTTTAAGTGCTTGTTTCTCTGTCAGTGAAAACCAAGAACTACCGGGGAAAACAAAGTCTTGGTGCTTTGAAAAGCCAAAGGTATTGCCTCCCTCCACTGGGGCAGCAGCGAAGACCAACACGTGTGCTGCAGCCGCGTGAGGCAAGACGTGTTGGCTGAAAGGCACCTTGGTGCTTTGTGGTTGTCTCTGGAGTTGGGTCTGTTGGACACACCATCGGTTTGAGTATGTGCTGATGTATCCATCCATTTCCAAGGGTTTTTTTTGTACCCTAAAGGTGAGCAATTCAGGTGGGACTGAGCTGTGTCTGGCGGGGTAAGCTATGTTAAGAGATGCTGCTTCAGAAATCGTATTTTTTACAAGCTTGCTTTAATTCCCTAACCCAGCCTCTTCTATACTTTCTGAAACTGGCAGCATTATTTACAAGCTATACATCCAAGCGCATCAGCAAATCTCTGGTGTCTCACCCGTGGAAGTATATGTGCAAATGCTTCAATTCTTGTTTAAAACTAAGTCTTTGTGTCTACTTGAGGTTTATGAAGCCATTGAAGAGCAGCTTCTGTCCCCTTGTCGTGAGGCCTGGCAGTATCCTGGATGGAGGGGAAATGGCTGGATCGGTGCCATGAGATGGCTTCCTTATAGCCACTGTAGCTGGAAAGCTGCTGATCCCATGTTTTCTGCATCTGTTGCCTTGCACGCTCTTAGCCAGGACGATTTTGGGGTAATCTGACTTCTTTCCAGCTTTAGTAAATGAAGCAATATTTGGGTAAGGGGAATAAACGAAGTTCCCTGGCAGTGGGAATTTGCAGGAGCTGAAAAAGCCTCTGATGCTGAGAAGGGTCTCTGTGGTTTGGCTGCTGAACCAAGGTGGCACAAGTGTGTAAGGGAAGGGTGATTTTAATGGATATGGGGGTCTAATTTTTCTGACTAAACTGAATATATTCATCAAAGGAGGGCTGGTGGAAAGAGGTGACAGGCATACTTGATACTGAAAAATAAGCAATTTGTACCCTTTTGACTTGAGAACTTGCTCAAGGGCATTTCATCCCTGTGAATATTTGGATATATCCTGTGCTGCCAACAGTACCACTGAGGTTCCTTGAACACTTTGTCTTGCTCAAGAGGGGCCACTTTTTTAAGGATTTCAAAATAGTCTTTACCAGTACCATTATTTTCTGTTCATATGTTCACCTAAACATCTTTCTTTTTCTGCATCCTTTGGCCTGTCTTGGCTCACTGGCATATCTGGAAAGCCTCCTCTGTGTGTGTGTTGGATATGAAAAAAGATCCTGGAGATCAATTTAGTTGGCTAAACATGAGCCACCCAGTGAGTGTCTTTCCTGAGCTTTTCTTTCCTTTTTGATCTCGATAAAGACATCTGCTGATTGCTGGGGAAGCTATGTTGCTATCTAAATAATTACAGATTTTTTTTTTTAAGCCTCAAAATCATTGGAACAGAACATCTAGGATAACTTTGAGCACTCTTAAAAAGAGGGTTGGTTTTTTTTTTTTTTCTGGGAGGATTTGAAGAGTTTTGGTTCGGTGCCGCGCTGGCTCAGAGCCAGGATGAATTGACCCCCCAGGAAGGGGAGCTTTCTTCATCCTCGTAACATTAGTCATGGGTGCCGAGGATTGAAACCCTCTGGTTTTCACCCGTTACCACCTGGCTGAAGATCTGATTTGTGCATTGATCAGAGCATCTCACGCTTTCCGCTCGGGCTTCATGGACCTTGGGTAGCTGGCTGTCTCACCCGGGCGATGGCTTAAAGTCTGTGGGGTGAGAAACAGCAGCATTTTCACTCTTAAACTTCCCCCTGTCCACACTTGACCGCCTCTGCAGGTGTGTCCTCCAGCTGTGAAGTGGACTTGAACGTTACCCATGCTGTGAAAGATGCTGGTGAGACAAGGGGGGACGGTGGAGCAGAGCGGAGAGCGTGAGCAGACGCTGCTCCTTCTTCCTCATGTGCCACCTTTGTCGGTCTTTCCCCGTCCTCCTCTTCCTCACTGTGGCAGCAGATCGGTGCTCTTTGCAAGCAGAGTTGGGTCTCCTGTCTCTCAGCCCAGTGAAATTTGTGTTTCCTAAACATATTTAAATGCATTCCCCCCAGCCCAAAGCCAGGAGGGAAGGGCGTGCTGGCTAGGCAGAGGTTTGATACCCGCAGTGCCTCACTTAAAGGTCTGAGTAAATCAATTAACTGTGTGTTACATGAAACTCAGCCTGTTTCTTGGTTTGTTTTTTTTTTTTTTTTTTTTTTAAAGAAGAAGAAAAAGTTGCATAAATGCCCCTTTTCTTCCCCACTCGGTCCTCAGGGGAATACAAGGAGTTAACGCTGGTATTTATAGAAACAAGCCAAGCTAATAACCACTGCGAAGCTGGGAGAGGGCGGTTGTGAGGTTATCAGCAAACACGAGAATGAAAAAAGAATTGGTTTTTGAAGAATTAAAGGGCTGTCGTACCCCTCCCCTCTCACCCCAAAGTGCGGGACCATTGCGGCTGTTGGTACAGAAATGAAAGGTATTACAGGAGAGTCATTGTGTTACCCGGGGGGGCACGGGGGAAGTGTCTGTCTGTCTTTTTTTTCTTCTTTTTTTTTTTTTTTTTTCCCCCCTCTCTCTCAAACTTCCTGGTTGGTCAGGCCGGGGCTGACAAAGGGGAACCGGTCGTGTCCAGACACATTGCAGACTTCTGGCAAAATAGCCCAAGCTCACGAAAATTTACACATTTCCTGGCACCTGGCCAGGCGGTACTTGTAGAACTTGGCATGGCTTTCCTTCAGTTAGAAAAATGGCCTTCCCCCCCTGCCTTTTTTTCTTTCTTCTTTTTTTTCTTTTTCTTTCTTCGGTGGGCCAGAGGATGGAAAGCTCCTGTGTGCCAGGTCAGGACTGTAGAAAACAAAGTTTGGGCACGGGGAGTGGTTCCTGCAATGGTATTTCTTTGACTTAGCATGCGTTGCTTGCTCTCATCCTTGATCCTGATGTGCATGACCCGGCTGCTGCCAACCTCCGCGTGAAGGACCACCTGATGGCCACGGTGATGCAGACAGCCACCGCTGAGCATCTTTTCTGGGTTGCTGAAAGCGATCAGACTGGCAAGAGGGACATGTGTGGGTGGTATCTCAGCCTGTAAATAAGAGGTTTTGGGGAAAAAATGGGTCACTACTTAGTTAAGCTCCCTGCCTGGCTGTGGGTTTCTGGCCAGCTCCTTGCCTCTGTTTCTTCATGGGGGGATTGAAACCAGCCTCCCGCTGGTCAGCAAACCCTGTGTCACTTCCTCCCCTCCACCAGCCTCACTCTTTCCACAGAGCAGATTTTCAGATGAACGTTTTCGGTTCACTAAAGGTAGTTTTGAAAACATTTTTAGTTCTGTTTTAAAAAAAAAAAAAAGTGGGAGCTCATCTGGACCTGGCGGCACAGGCTCAAAATGTGGGATGTGAGAAGCCCTTTCCATTTGGGGCGGATGGGCTAATAAGATTGCCATTTTAATACTCATATCCATTTTTGACAGCTCTTCTCGGCGTGAGGCACCCTCCCACAACTGCACCTCTTTGTCTCAATATTGCTCATATCCATTGCAAACTCCCCCAGGGTATGTTCTCGTCTCAGTCATCGGGAGCTGTGGATGTATATCTTCCTGCATTAGGCTGGGAATTTCATACCAGCCCCTCCCTTGACACACACATACTTCGTGGCATGGAGTTTAGAATAACGTGCAAGCATCTGCGTTATCAACCACAAGCAGGGAGAAGACGGGAAACTGGAAACCCTTGGACCATTGCGGGATTGGGGTGGCTGGAGTCTGGTAATTCAATGTACTTGGAGCAAGGAGGGGAACCTTGGATTTTGGTTAAAAATTTCAAAGCACAGAAGTGATCCTGACCCTTGGCCTTTGGATACACATCCTTTTTTTTTTTTTTTTTTTTCTTTTTCTCCTCCTCTCTCTGAAGTTTCAAAGCACTGAAGGTTTTGGCCCTGCAGAGGGCTTCTCTGCTTTTCCTTATTGCAGACATCTGAGCTTTTGACGGGCAGTGTACAGGCAGATTTACATTTTAATCCCCAGCGCTCACATCTAGGGATCCTAAAGCATCTTACACAACCTAGGAACAGGAATGTTTTGCCTGTTGCAGAAATACAGCTGCAAAGCAGTGCCTGCCTGACAGCGTGCAATACCGCTGCCCTGCCAGGTTTGGGGCTCTGGGACTGCTGGAGCAGTAGAGGGTGATTGCAAAGCCCATGTTTGGGTGCAAGCTCCCCTGCAGCAGTAGGGTGAAGGAAACTGATTTGGGATTTCAGGTGGAGAGCGCAAGACTCGTTCTCTTGGCCAGGAAGCAGAGAGTGGTGCGTGCAGTCAAAACAGCAGAGGACATCTTATGTGGGTGGCATGTAATTATCTGGTAATCTGGCCCGGATACCAGGATTAAGACCATGTGTCTTATGAAACATACCATGGGATCTTCCATACGCACACCATCTTTGCTGATCATGTGGCTGGGGCTCCAGGTTTCCACTTTCTAAGATGGCACCTGGAGTGTAGACCTGTTGATGGTGCTGAGGGCAGAGTCATGCTTGCTTCCCTCTCCTGTGTCCTCAGAAGTCATTCTTCTAGGGAATGGACCGTGGGCTTTGACCATCTTAATCTAACCTAAAGGTCAGAATGTGATTTTTACTGAGGCAGTGTTTTCATGGCGGTAAGGCTTATTGAACATATGTTTGACTTTTATTCACCTACTTGTCATGGCACAGTAGAGAGATACTGCACTGCTGCTAATGTTCTCCATGTAATCACCTGAGTGATAAGTTCTTTCACTAAATCTTAATTTCTTCCAGGCAAGAGTGCTGTTGTACAAACATACGTGCAGCAGAAAGCGCAGTGACTCTGCTGCTGTATCACAGTTCATTTTACGGCTTATTGCTGTTTGCTCAGTGATGGTCTAACTCTGCAGTGCCTCACTCTTGCTTGTTAACAGCATGGAGGTTTATTCACACAGGTGGTTGAGTCTCACACTCATGTGAGCATTTGGGTGCCGCTGAATGAACTATGTGTACAAATAAGGATCCAGGAAGTACAGAGGTTTCTTGGATTTTATCCTCAAATGTGGGGCAGGAGAACACAAACCTTTTTAACTTTGAGTGGTGGTGGTGGAGCTCTTCAGCTTCCTCCCTGCCTTTCAAGGGAGCAGTGATGAGTGATCCCCGGCGCCAGGCAGGTGTCCCCTCCACTTCCCTAGGTGCACCCTCAGCTAGCAAACAAACAGCCGAGAAGGAAAACCCACAGAGGGAGCTGCTCTCTCAGATTTGGGTGGACAAAGGAGGGAAAGTTAAAACTTAGACAAGATGAGACTTTTTTTGAGAGTTCATTTTTTTCAGCTCACAACACTATTTTTCTACGTATGCATGTGTGCGCACAGACACGTGTGAACATGTGCATGCACGCTTCTACCTCCTTTTGTCCTGAAAAATATTAGATGTTTGCACAGTGGCGGCCAGAGTAGTTCTCTGATCTCATGATCTCATTGCGGGAGGTACTCGGCAAATCCCATGCTGTAGAGCAGTTGTGCACCCTGGTGAGACTCCCTGGGTGACGTGTGGGAGCTCTCTTGCAAGGACCTACTTGTCCATAGGATGGACTTCATGGTTTGCCGTAAACCTGCTCTAGCAGCAGAGATGGCTGTGGTGCTTGAGCAAGATGTCTCACCTCTTACCTGCTCACTTCAGATCCAAGTGAGGTCTTGGGCAGCTGATTAAATCTGTTCAAATTCTCATTGGCATCAGACATGTCAGAGTCACATAGTACTGAAAAAGGCCCTAGGATGAGCCTGCCAATTCTATAATGGCCCTTGAGACTGCGAGAGGTAACCGCTAGGTTATTCTTAGGCTGCCTGTGTCCACCTCAACCTGAAACGTAGAGGAAAACTGCTATGCTGAGGGGAAAGCATGAGCAGAGAAGAAAAGGTGGCAGAGGTGCACCCAATGGTGAGCCCCAAGGTCCCCATTTGCAGGAGTGTCCTCCATGGGGACGGTTGTTAGACAAGCAGCTGGTCGCTCTGTACAGCATGCCAAGATGGGAACCACCCTGTACTGTGCCCCAAAACTGGGTCCCCCAGGTGCAGATGTTAACAGACTAGCTGTGCTCATTGGTTTTTAAGTTGGTGTCTTGAGCTTCATGCTGAGGATTTTCTGTATTTCTGGAAATCAGCTGGGTAAAGCACGGCAAAGGCAAGGCATCTTTATTTCATGTGTTGGAAGTCTCTCGGGGCAGGAGTGGGGATGGAGGTGTGTGTTGTGGGGGCTGAGCTAAAATGCTGGAAGAAACTGCATCAGATTTGGATAGGTCTGTGAGCTGTTTATGATGTCTTCTCCTTGCAAGTCTTTCTGAGCATGTGCTAAGTGAGGCTGAGCTTTGAATTTTATGAGGAAGGTGTTTGTCCCACAAGTACAAATGTCTAATTAGATCTGACACAGCAGAGGCATTTCCGTGACATTTATGCCACCGTCTTTCAATCCTCAGGAGCATGTAGTCCAGTGGGAGGCACCACAAACAATGTCAGAAACAACATAAAATTCTCCATTAGCCACGACCCCCGGAAAAGAAAAAACAACAAACCAACACCCAACCCTCACGCTACTTTTATTAGGCACACTAAAAGTGAAAGCAGAAGGGTGGGGCTGGGTTTGTTGATCTTCGCTTGTAGAAAGAAATAAAACGGCTCATTTAAATTCTTAAGAACTGCATAGGAGGCAGGGAGACACAATGAGGATCTTGGAGAAGAAAGGCCATCAGCTGAACAAACTAATGGCATGGTAATCAAAGGGGAGTAATACAGAGCCTACTGGGAAGTGCTTTAGAGGAGGTTCCAGCTAGGCATAGCAAGGGCCCTGTTAAGTGACATCTTTAATAAATTATAAATTAAAAAAAAAAAAAGCACAAAGGAACATGTAGCAAAAGGGAAAGTCGAGTCTAAGACGTTCCTAAACAGCACGTGCTCTAAATCTGTGCTGCGGTGGCTGCACCTCCTCCACGGGGAAACTCAGCGGAGTTGTCGCTGTTGAGGATAACTCCCAAATCCCACTTTGCTGATGAGCTTGGTTATTCCTGGCATGCATGAGGGGTATGGTCCATGTCTGGAGTGACCTCCACAAGTTTTGCTCTGGAGGTTCAGTTCTCCAAGAAAGCGGATCTGGCAGGAGCATGTTGGAGGCGATGAGGAACCAACCTGCAGAAATGAGGACTGTGCGCTAATCCACACCATCTTCTTTGCTAGCCTGGGTTGATAGGCACTGTGAAAGTGTGAGCTGCCGTGTGCTACCAATTACTGTTCTGAACAATAAGGTTACAACTAGAGTTAGAAGTTGAAAAATTAAAAAAACCCACTAAGTAGTTGTGGGGTGTGTCATCTTCAAAGCACTGCACAAGCATTAATTAAGCCTCACAACACTGCTGCTTGGTGGGACAGTAACCTTTGCGATGGTCATTTCTACAGGTGAATGAAGCAGGAGGTGTTCTTTTTTTTTGTTAGCAAAAGTGAAATTAAGTATAATTTCTGATAAACAGGAAACAAAGTTAAAAAGACAGGGGAACAAAATCTGCAAAGTCAAAAACAACTAGTGCTAACCCACAAAATAGGGAAACAGGAGGTAGTAACAAGAAAAAAACCTTAGAAGCAGAAATGTCCCAAACTGCAGAAATGTGTTTGATTTTAACCAAAAGGCTAAACTTTTCCGTGGTGCAGCTGGCTTTGGTAGAATTTACACTACAGAGAAATTTGGCCTCAAGGAAAATGTCTTCTCAAGAGAGGTGGTGGTGGGCATGACTTAAAGAGGGGAGATATGAGCTCAGAAATATCTAGTGCTTCCCCGGTGGAAGCTGCTAAATAGAAGTTAATGTTTGGAGGGCAGGAGTGTTGCACCTCCAAGGTGCTAAGCTTTGGGTCAGTCAAGCATCAAAGCGTCTTGGTGCCGTAACTGTAGTTTTAAATCAACCATTGCTCTCAGTCTACTCAAGAAAAGCCTTGGCATTGAAATCCACCAGTTTGGAAAATTTCATTTTAGAAAAGCCAATCAGCATTTGACCTGATGCAAATTTGTCTTGCTTCAACTTCTGCCATTCCTTTTCAGATCTCCTACAAATAATTAATAAAAGCTCAAAATCGGTGTCAGTTCTAGAAGTGTGAAAGCAGTCCTACTTGTAAGCAGAGGGCAAATGTAGAATAACAGCAATTTTTTTTTTGTGGTTTAATTTTAAATCCTTTGGAATTGAAATACTGGGAGGATCTTAATGGGAACTATGACATAGCCTTAAATGTAGGGTAACAGCGCAAATTCAATATGGTTATAATTGCCATTTTTCCTTATTACAGACTCTGTGTGTGACCCATTGCCTTTGCTTTCACTTTCTTCTTCAGCTATCTGAGTTTTGTCACCTTTCTCAGCAAACAGGAATGTTCAGGACAAACAGAGCCTGCAGTGTGCTTAAGACAAAACCAACCCAAAACCCACAAACCAAAACTTTTTTATGGGAGGCAAAAGTTTCTGGCTCTGTTAGCTGTGGGATACAGCTAGAAATGGGAACTGTAAGAGTTAAACCCAGCCAAACAAACCCCCAAACCAAAAACCCTACCCCAGAGAGAGCACCAAAGATAAGACTTTTTATTCCTGATGTTTGAATCAATCTATCAGTTTTTACAGGTATAAAACTGATCTCCCTTTTGAAATATTCCCACTCTGGTTGAAGCAGAGCACCTGAAGAGCATCAAAGCTTGGGGTATTTTGGCCCTCTTGCCTATGACCGTCTGTCTGCGATGGTCCTGAAGCACAGCAAAAATGTAAATTAATGAGGAAAAGCCCCTGTCCCTGTTTTTGGGGTACTGATTTTCCATTTCAGCTGGACTGGTCTCCTCAGAGGTGGGAATGTCCTGTGCTCTGGCACTGCTTAGCTGGCTTGCAAATACGGCACGGCTCCAAGGCTTGACTTCCCTCTTGTCCTAGGTAAACTGAAGCATGAGCTGCACCCCTACTTGTCTGACATCTCCACTTCTCAATGCATATGTGGCTGCATCCAGCAGTTGGGTGTAAAACCATGGGCCAGCAGAGATCAGGTGACTGATTTTTTTTTTTTTTTTTTTTTTGGTGATTATCTTCCCATTTCAGCATAAAGGTATGGGGGACGCTCAAATATTATAACTGCCTATTTGGGCTAATATTACCCCTAATATTGTTATTTGTGAATGACTGGTGTGAATGACTGGTTAAAAGGATTGCAAGTGGCAGTGCAGAAGCTGTGGCAGGGGCATGATGTATCTAAGATGAAGGATTAATTAAGAAAGCATGAGGCCGTGGTGTTGCATCACGGCTGGCTTTGCCCGTAAAGCTGGGCCATGTGGTCCTGCTGGGGTGGGGGGTGCCGGGGGCCATGGGCGCATACACTTGGATGATTATTTTTCCTTCGTGTGTGACGGCTCACCAGTCTTTGAAGACACCCCACATTGTTGTTGGCTTTATGGTGAACGCTGCTTCTTTTGGGGAGAGCTTTCAGGAGCAGCAGGAGAGTTTGTTCCCTGCCTTAATCACGTGGATTAGAGTCAATCCTGGGGTCAGGGTTGCTCCCTGGAGGCTGGACAACGGGGGTTTGGGCTTAATTTTTGAACGAGGGGATTGCCTGTGCATTGTGCTGGTGAAGGGGCAATGTGTACGTGACGCACGGTCTGCGTGGAGCAAATGAACCATGCTGCAAGTGTACCCCCGCTCCACATCGCCTCCTGCAGCTTACGGCTGCGAGACCCCGGTGCCTGCTAATTACAGTCAAATGCTTGCTTTGCTCAAGTATGCAGCAGGATTTGCCTAAATTCAGAAAATAATTTGTTATATCAAAAAAAAAAAATTTCTAGAAGTGAAGCGCAAGCACATCATCAACCAAATCAAAGCATGCTAGTTCTCAAACTGTATATTTGAAAACTTGCTTTGACTTAATTAAAAATACAAACTTTTGCAGTGACAGCAATTTAATGTAGGGGTTTTTTCCTCTGTTTCTCAGAAGCTTTTTGAAAATCTTCTCTTTTCACATGAAATTGTTTCTTTTATGACTTCCTGGAAGTATTCAGATGCCACAAAGTCTAAAAATTATGAGCAAGCCTCTCCTCACACTCTTTCTTCCCTCTTCCCCACTCTGTCGTGTTTATTTTGTAAACGTGTGTCACTAAGGTTCCGGAGAAGCAAATACACAAATATTGCTTCCACCAAAAACACTGAAACTGTCTTTTAAATTACAGTTCCTACCAGCCTTGGTTATTTTTAATCATAGTGAGAGAAGCTTTGTCCTGCTAATGCAAGTGATGGCCCATCCAGGAGAGCGCTGCACCATTTCCAGGGTGTTTTGTATGGGGAAGCTGTAGGGTTGCACCCTTCCTGTATGGCTGAAAGCTTGTCTCAAAATTTAAATACAGGAGGAGGATGGGGCTGAAGACTTGAATGTTTATTTGAAAATATTTCTTCTACAGGAGTAATTTTTGATCTGCTAAAAGGAAAAAAAAATTCCAGTCTCTCAAATACAGGGATTACATTATCAGGACTGGCAGGGTGGCGAGCTGTGATGGGTCTGAGCTGCAACGTCTCACATATGGGTGCATGAACCCAGGTTGGTGCACGCACAATGAGGGTGTTAAAAAGCTGGCGATCAGGCTAAAACTGCTTTGAAAAATTAGCCCTGGAAAGCTAAGAGTTGTATTCTGGGGTTATTTTGGGGTTGAACACTGACCCAGGTAATTAATCCTGTTGCCTCTGATGGGTGTCGTTGGGTGAGTGTTTATCCATGTCAGGGAGACAATAAATTCAGATTACTTTTTTTTTTTAATTAATTCCCACCAATTTTGCCCTCGTGCAATAATGTCACTGAGTTCAGAGGAATGACTCCTGATTTCAGTGGGTGTAACCGGGAGAGCGGCATCACTGGTTTTGACCAGGCACGTCTGCTCAAATTTTCTGAGCAAGCAAGTTGTTTGGATTCCTGCAGAGTCTTTTGAAACCAACTCATGACCTGGGTGCTGGCTATCTCCTACGGGTCCCGTGCACCGATGCTGCTGTGGCGCACAGCCCTAGGGAGGGGATAGCAGGATCAGACCCTTCACAGAAAGGCCGATCTGGGGACAGTCCTTTGGGCTTTCACACTGTTAATGCTCTAGAAAACCCTACTAGGACCATACTAAAATATCCAGATATCTGCTGCCTTACGAGCAGGTGCAGTTATGAGTAGATACTCCACAAAGTGCACAGTACACTGCTTAAAGGTAACATTGGGTACGTTTGGTCGAAAGTCATACAGCTCTGTTAAAAACCATGGGCTTTTCCACTGGTTTAAGTCCTTGTTCCTTATCCTTTATTGTCTCATTTCTAGTTTATCTCTCTGGCCTATTTGTTCTCGCTCTGAATGTCTCCGTTTGCTTTCGTTAAGCTGTTTCTTGGCAGTGCCTTGAAGACAAGAGACTTCGCGGGGGGGAAAAAAAGCATTTCTGTGCAGCAACAGGGTGGAGTCAGGGAGGTGGGGTTAGAAATGGTTTTGCTAAGAGCTGCCATTAAACAAAAGCACAAACAACTGGCTCTTCCTCCAGTCACAGCACAGATTTTGTTTCGCTGTTTGTGGAAAAGTGTACTGCCTTCCTGGATGCGTGTCCTCCTGGACCAGGTGCTCACACGTGGTTGCGTGCGCGAAGGTACTTTGCCTACATGAACCTCGTGGCTTGTGCAAGTTTCTTCTCTGTTGTTGCAAAACTGTTTTCTGTGTCAGTGGAGCAAAACCCGTGTAGCAGTAGGATTTTTGTTGGTGTCTGAAGATCTTGTGTGTTGGAAGCAACCTGGTAGCACCGCTTGTCCTTGGCTGCTGTAGGTGTTGGCAGGTCCTGGGCGATGCTGTGGGACCCCGAGCTGGGAAACCGCTGCCCAGGGTCAGGTCCCACCTGCGATCGAGAGCATTTGTTGGAGAGCTCACATTTGAAAGTTTAGGGATGGCTATCTCTGAATAGTGAAAATTACCTGCTGAAACCCACCCACACGTTAATTATTAGAAATACTTTATCTTCTGTAGTGCTATTAAGTTGCAGATTGAGCAGCAAGTGTGATAAAACTGTAGAGAGAGGGAAAGGTTTGCCTGGAAAGGGGACAACCTGCAGACGGAGGCACGGTTTTGTCTAAACATTGAACTAATTTACTGCATCTGCAGGTACTGAAGGGCACGAGCTCGGAGGTGGTGGAGTCAGTTACTTGGTCAGTCGTAAAGATGCAATTATCACCCCTTATTTGACCAAAGACTGTAAAAGGAGACTCAATGCTAGTATTTACTGTATTTTTCTCCCCCTCTATTAAAAGGACGGCCAATTTTGAATTATGATAATAGCTGCACTCTGGGTTTAGGACTCGCCTCCCTGAAATTTTCAGGACCACTAATTTGTGGTTGCTCCAGTGCTAGAATGGACTCAGTGGTGGTGGCCTTTAGACTGACAATGCAGTAAAAGTTTAAAGCTGCAACTGCTTCGGAGCCAAAGAAAGAGAGAAGATTGAAACCTAAAGGTTAGCGTGAAATGCACTTTACAGTTATCTATGAGAACAAATGAGTTAAAAAAATTTCAAATACCAGAATACCCTACAGGGAGGAGATATAACTATTAAAGGGCTGTTATAGCTGCAATAAATGTAGGAACAATAAAAATAAATTGATGAAGTAAATGTCAGCGCTGTTCCCCTGAGCTGCCCCCACACCTTTGTCCAAAAGTAGAACATCTCCAATTACAGAGGGTGGAATCAGCGTTCAATGACAATATGACAAGGACAGAACATAGAGCAGTGGCACAGGGAACACAATTATGCACAGCCTTGAAAAATTGTATCATAGTACAATGTATGGAAGAAATCAGTTAATGATGCAGGGCCTCCACTTCTGTCTAATAATCCTGTAAGACAAGGATGACCCCCCCACCACCACCTTGGAAAGGGAGAAGGAAACAACAACGATGAAGAAGGATGACCCACAAGTAAAAGTCTGCATAATACCATGGGTCAACATTTGCACACTTTACGGTATGCGGATATTCCTCTTTACCAGTTATTATTTTTTAAAATGGTAGCTTTTAAGAAAGTATTTAACTGAAACCCACTTCAATGGTTAAATAGCCCACTGAAGGGGAAAAAAAAAAAAGATTTCTAGATTTCTTTGGTGAAAAGGCCAAAGACAGGAAAAGCTGACGGCTTTTTCCAAAGGTGGGAGCTGAAAGGGAAATGCAAAATTTCAGGAGTAAACAGAGTAGATGGTAGAAGACGATTTGTCTTGTGCAATTTACAACAGGTGCTAAACATTACAAAAACCAGAGCTATTAAGCAATCAAATTAAGCTATAATTAACAGAAGAAAACTGTGCAGGAATTCTAATTAATACATATCTGTGCACATCCATGATCCCCTCCAACAGCTCAGCTTTCTAGACCTCTGCCACTACCCGCGAATAAGTGAAGGGGTAAGGCTTTGGAAGTGCGCAGGATGTTACGGGTATCACCAGAGATTCCCCCTAGCAGCCACAGCCCCGTATGCTGGCTTGGAGGGGGATGCTTTAATTTGGGAGACATTATTCTGAGATGGTAGGCAGAAAGACTCCCCTTTTGATTGAAGAGCTGGTTGAGAGAAGCTCGTAACAAACTGGTGTTCATCCTCCTGTCTGTGTTTGCCCTCTGTGGTCGTCCACCCTTTCCCATGAGGTGCTGTTTCTTCCTGACCCCCTATTTCTGAGTAAGACCTGTTTCCCCAAGTCACCGTCAGAGACGGACGGCTGACAGCTGTTGTGCCGGCCTGGAGACGCTATGGTAGATGCAACTGAAGATAGGAGAGGAGCGACGGCCAAGACTGTCACATGAGCTTTAATTTGTGCTTTGCCAAGGACCTGATATGGTCTTAAACAAGACACTGTATAAAATGTCATGTCCTGGGTACTCCAGGTGATTAATAACTCTGTAAGATGACTGGGAAAAGTTTCCTCAGCTTTGGTTGCAAAGCAGGACTTGACTCCCTTGTCTAGACGCTTCCCGAATGGAGATAATGATGCTTCCCTACCTTACAGTAGTGTTGTGAAGATCAACTGGTTAATGACTGTATGGGACTTTCAAGTGCTATCATTATAGTACTATAGTCTCTCTTAGGGAGGATTTGTTATTTTTACAAAATTAATTGTAAATCCAATAGAAAACAATTCAGCCTCTGAAATTCTGGTGAGATAATTATTGTGAAGACGGTATTAGTATAGTGCCTTTCAGATGATTCACTACTTTAATTATTACTTTCTAATTCTATGCAAATATCATTTAAAAACCCTGTAACCTTCTCACAGGTTGATTGCATTTACCCCCTCAAATACGGAGCTGACTCCTTCAACTCCCGTATTACGCTCCTCAGGTGGATCGCTCTGGCTGGCAGCGGAGCTCCCTGAGAAAACTGCGTCTTTTGCTGGTGGTTGAGAGATGCCCTATTTCTGCAGGTTATTTTTGCTTGGGGTTGCGGGTCCTGCTGGTGGTCGTTGGTTGACTGCACCTCACCAGACTCGATCGTCTTGAGCTGCGCCCACTGGTGTGGGCGTCACCAGATCCCAACTACCTGCTCCAAGATTGGGTCACCTTCTCTATGCCCGCCTGGTCCCCAGGTACCTACCCTGTCAGAGCAAGGACTGGGACCCCATTCAAGGGGTGAAGGAGGGTGGGGTCTTTATTTCCCATTTCTAAGGGGATGAAGTGATTAAGAGCTGCTCATACTTCTAGTTGTCTGTCAATGAACTGTCACCCTTGCTTGTCCCAAGCACAGTCCATCGTGGCGTGCCTTGCCTCTTGGTGGCTTTGGCAGCATACCCTGGGGTGAAACATGGTGCTAAGCATTTTCTTCTCTCTTGATTTGCTCTGGCAGCTGGCTTAGCTCTAGGTTGGCGTTTGCTGTATCTTTGTCTATGCTCGTACTCCCTGAATATCTTCAGCCTCAGCTTCTCCTGCGTTATCCTGGTAGGACAAAAGCCTATGGTGGCTTTGGTAGGGCAATAAGCAAAGAGGTCCTTTGTGAAGGCAAACCACAATCCCTGCTGAGGGCAGAGGCGGGGCTGGCTGGAAATCGCTGGAAAAAGAACATGAATCCTAAGACTGTGCTCCTTCTTCCCCAGCTTTGGAAACACCAGGTGGATTTTGAAGCAGTTGAGCTAATTTAACCTGGTCATCCTGCTCCTGCATGGCCCTCCCTTCTGAACTGGGGACCAAAGGAGGAGTTCTCCTCTGCAGTTTTCCATACAAATATCCCTGCTTGGAAAGACGTGTTTTAATTGCGCTCTGAATAATTCCTAGACCTGCTCATTCTGCCTGGCTCCCTGCCAAGCTCATGCATAAACAGCCTTCCCAGTGCTCAGGAGCATCCATCCCTGGGCATTGCTGGCAGCTCTCCCCAAAGCCAGACCTGAGGAGGTGGTCCAGCCTGGGGTGGTGGGTTTCAACCGGGTGCATGGACGGGTGCTGGAGCCCAGCACGGCGCCAGCTGGACACTCAAAATTGTGCACGGATGGGGAGGCTCCAGCCGAGGCGCTGAAATGAAAGGTTTCAGCTCAGCGCTGGCTTGTGCCCTCACAAATCACAAATCTCGCTCTCTGCCGGGATGCTCCACGTGGGCTGGGAAAATGTGTTTGTTTAAAATGTGCTCAGGCTCTGGAAGCATCCCTCCTGGAAGTGATTGCAAGTGTCTTAACCTTGCGTGCATGGATGTCCTAAAGCTAAATGTATGCGTGTCTGCCTGCAGGATCAGGACCTCAGTTATTAATAACAATTAACAATTAATTAATTATTCCCACCAGGCAGAGATGCAAACCTCTGGTTTATCGCTGGACATACAGTACAGCAAATTAAAGAGCGCCGTGTGAGCTTTTAAAGTGAATATCCTTCACTTTTGTTGGCTGATGTCTTATGCACCAAAGTTTACTTTTTAAATTTTGTGGCAAACTCCCTCTTTTTTGCTCATCTTTCCTTTATTCAAATTTTTGTTTGGTAAATTGTAAGGGACTTTAATGCTTGTTTGAGTGAATGATTAACGGCGAGGGTGAGAGAAGGAAAAGGCAAGTGAGCATGGGGAGGAAAAGTTGTTTTTGGAGCAGGCAGGCTGGTGCTGGTGGCCAGGGAGAGACCCCAGCCTGGCCCTGGGCAGGGGACACGGGGTCGGGGGGATAACTCCACTGCAGTCTCCGAAACCAGTGCCCAGAGGACACGCGCAAATCCCACCGCGCAAGGGGAAAAAGGACACCCCAGCACAGGCAGGAATTCAGGCAATTAATCCTTTACTTAAAGAATAATAAGCAGCCAGATTTTTTACATACCGAAAGTGGGAACAAGGTAAAAGGGTTTAAAAACTAAAAAGCAAGGACAGCAGACACCAATTAACACAATGCTAATTGACAATTTCCCCAAGCCTCCATGAAACATGCCAGACCTATTTCCCCAATTACTAATTAAATCAAACTGCACGCACAATACTAATTTCCCTAACTTAGGGAGCTCAGTAGACAAATAAAATGTGAAACTAACTTAAACGTGTTGTCCAATGCAGGGAGAATAAGGAACATAAAAGAAAAGTGGATAAACTTTTGCTCTGGATATGTTCTTTAAGCTTCTGGCCTGTTTGGGGAGTGAGATGGGGGATCCTTATCAAGGCAGGTATGTGGTGGGGTCCTGCTTGCTGGATGCAATTAACACCCTGAGAGCAGGCGATTACGCAAGGCTGGTCTGACTTGCTGCTTTAATGAGAGCCTTCCTGAAAAACAGTCTAGAAAGGGATGCTTGTGCATCCTGGGATGATGCACAGGTACGAAAAGAGCACGTGTTATTTGGAGAAGCTCTTTATCTAGGGCTGGGGGAGATGTGGAGGCACCAGCTCCTGCCAAGCTGCATGGTGCAGGGGTTGGGGACAGGTATGCTGCTCCCCAGTAAAAGGCTTGGAGTGATGCTGGAGATGCGCTTGTGGCTGGGCTGTCCTTGCTCTCGCCCGGGGCCGAGGCAGCCCCGTGAAGTTGGACGGGAGGAGCAGAAGGACAGCTCAAAGTCTTCCAGTTCGTTGTGCTTTATCAAACCGCTGACCCCTCCCCCAGCATGAAATAAGGATGAAATAGTAATGCAATAGGTTAATGCCGATAATTAAAGAGAGTTTAAAACTAAGCAGGAGACTGAACTGCGTGTGTGGGTGGCTGGAATGGTTGTTTGATGTGAAAGTCAATGACTGAATTATTCAGAGAGAGTGATTTCCAAATGATAATTTTACATTTCCCATAACTGATTTTGATTTATTACAGCAGCACCCGACAGGCTGGCAGGAGCCGGGAGAGGCGCCCGGCTCTGCCGCTGCTTTCCCCTCTCCTTTGGGCACGCAAAGGTGCTCAGAGCTGAAGCCCACCCCTGCCGGGGGACCAACCTTTGTGCGCCCATCGCTGGTGGGGCTTGGAATTTTTCATAGGCAGGGGAAATGCTTGTTTTAAACAAAATGGGCTGTTTCGGTATTGATACAGTGGCTTACTGCCTGGTTGTATTTCTGGACATGGGCAAGCACTGGGAAACCATCCGGATGCTGACTTGGGTGTCGTGGTGTTGGCTTTGCATCACCTGGAAATGCACTTGGCTTCATACAAAAGTATCTGGTGAAGCTTCTTGCTTGCTCTCCTCATTTGTGTTTTCTCCCAGACCTTCAAGCAGATTTGCAGAATTCATCTGATCACTTTTACCACCACCAAGCCTGGCTTTTTTCAGCACCCGCTCAGGATGCTGAAGTGCAAATCAGGCTGTAAATCTCCTGTGAGGAGGCAGCTTCCCAGGGTGTGCGGTGCTTTCTGTGCCTGAGCATGCCAGAAGAGCTGCAGGGCCATCCTGGGCCATGCAGGGGTTTCTGCTTTTTAAGCACGAACAAGAAATAAGGACAGCCTGTGGAGGGAAACCGGGGCCTGTAGCCCTGGTCCGGGCACTGTGCACGGGGGACCTGTCCATAGGGACACGTGTGAGCAGGTATTTGAGACCAGGCGGTTCAGTTTTTTGGGAACATTTCTGCTGAGAATTACAGAGGGAATCTGAGAACAGTGGAGGTCCAGATTCATTCCCCTGATACATTAAAGATAACCGTCGCTGTTTTGGGAGGTTGGGCTGTTAACCCTTTCCGTACCCTCCGGGGCATGGCGTGGTGGCACCGTGGCCGAGCCCGGCAGGGTTGCTCCAGGGAATGGGTGCTTGTCTGCGCTGCTGCCTCGTGGGGCTGCTTCGAGGCGCGGGTGTTACTCGTCCCCCATTAAAGGGGCTCAACGTGAACTTTTCTGAACCTGGAGGGAGTTTTGGTTTGGGTTAAGTTTGAAAGATGAGGGAGGGAGATGCATATGTTTGTCCCCACTCCATCCCCCCTGGCTTGTATATCTGGCCTGCCAGAGCCCTGCGTCTCTTCCCGCAGCGTGCTGCATCCCTGGGGATGCGGAGCCGAGCAGGATTTATGGTTGTTCCTCCAGCTTGCGTCTTGGGGGTCTCTGCTGTCGTTATTCTTTGTGTCCAGGAGGTATTGGATGGCAGCAAAAGGGCTGGAGAGGAGTAGAGGGATGGGAGTGGCAAAATGAGAGGGAGAGGGGGCAAGTTTTAGGGTTAGCGGTGGGTTTTGTCCCCCCAGTGGGGCAGTTCCCCTTGACATCAGCAATGAAACACCTTGTGGGGACAAGCACTGCCACCGGAGGGAAGACTCTGTGCTCCCACCCTCCTGCATCCTCGTGGAGACCTCTGGTCCGGAGCATTGCTCTCCCAGGATAAATGGGTATTTAATTTCTTACGGGAGGCCCAGCAGCTCCGGCCAGGGAGGTGGCGGGACAGCCTTATCACAGTGTGCATGGCCGATGGGATGCACAGGATGGTGCTGACCCGGGTCCCTTGTGGTCCAGGTGAAAGCTGCGGGTTGTTTCAGAGGAGGCTTCTGCCTCTCGTGGTCATTAATTCTGTCCGGGGCCAGGGAGATCCTCCCTAATGAAAGCTTCAGCGAGATTGGTTTGTTGTATGGAAAAGCTTCATTTTCAGTGAATCAGCAATTTCTGATGAAAAATCTTTTGTCTGAAAATTCCCAAGAAGCTCCGACTCTGACCTCGGAGCGGCTGCCTTCCTCCGAGCACATTACCGGGATTTATGGTGCACTCCCGTGGTTTATTGTTCTACAGTAAACGGAGCTGCTGGATGAGTTTTGACTATCCTTCTGGGCAGGGAAGCAAATCAGTGTCACGGGACTATCCAAACTTGCATGATTTAACAGAAGTCCTTGCTGTGGAGTGGGTGGGTTGCCAGCTCAACTAGCTCCTCGCCGGTTTGAGGTTGCACACCCATCCTGGGACCGTAGTGCATCTCCTCCCTTACCTACTCTGGTGAGTGGTCCTGCAGAAATATTTCCAGTGCTGTCAGCTCTTTAATTAGGAAAAGAAGTGGTGGCTGCATCATGAGTTTTGAGTGTATTTTCTGAAGGCTGCTGGTATGGAGAGGATGCTGGCTTGCTTGTTTATGCTCTGGACCTGTCAAGATTGCCTCAGTGAATAGCCATGATAAGACAGTCTCTGCTACAAAAAATTGCAAAGCATGAAAAGAAAAGAAAAGAAATTATTATTCCCATTTTACAGCTGTAGCCCTGGCACATTGGTGCTATAGTATTTGCTCAAGGCTGCAAGAAAAGAAACCCTGAGCTTTGGATTGAAGTGAAATCTGCAGAATAACATCACCATCCTCAAAGCATGTAATTACGCGAGCCACTTCTGAGTTATAAGCATCTGTATTTGCCTCTTTAAAGACCACAGCAGAAGGAATGTGATAGCAGAAGGGCTCTAAAAGGCTTGCCCGCAAAAGAGGACAGAAGTATTATAAAAGGCATAACATATAAGCAGGGGGAGCATCGCTGATGTACATTGTCAGGGCTGAGGTACCTGCCATAGACAAGACCTTCGCTGTATGAAAGCTTCCATTCATTTTAATAGAGATGGTAGTTAGGAGTTTTGGAAAATATGACAATATAGGAAAACACCAGGATGGATGGAGGCCGTTGCAGCCCATCCTTCCCATATCTAACAGCTGCTTTTACCTGAGATCCCTCAGAACTTTACAAACTGTGTATTTAAAAGCTGTGGCACCGAGGTCACCTCGCCTTTGGGTATCTCCTCAAGGCGAAGCAGCGTGTTGGGGATGGAGGCAGGACCAGGCTCGATGCTCCGGCTGCCCGGAGTATGGCCCATCCAGTAGGCCAAGCTCCCTCCTCGTAATCATAGGGAAAAGTAATCAAATTACTGCCTTTCATGTCACATTAGTGAAAATGGATACTAGTATGATGCATATTAATATAATATGATGGGAAATTGCTAATACAATTAGACCATCACATTTTATTAGTACCAGAGTGACAACTCACACTGAAGAGCAGCTCGCTTGGGCGATGGCTGGGAGCAAGCACGAGCCTGGTGCACAGGCATAGGGACAGTTATTTAACTTTCTAAAAAGCCACCCCCCCCCCCCCCTTTTTTTTTTCCTCTACTGTAAGTGCTTGGTCACCCAAGTAAATATTACGCTGACCCTTTGTAAATATTGCCCAGACTTACTGCAAAATGAGTCCTCATCTCAAAAGTTAGATGCCTCATGTATATATATTTTTCCTCCCATATATACACAGACATAAATAATGAGAGAATCAAAATATACATCTGCGTAGAGGAGGGTGGTATAAATTTTCCTTAATACCTTCTACCTTTTTATTTGGGTTTGTATCTTCTTCACTCTTTGTCTAGTTATAAAATGATCCTGTCCAAGTTTTGCAGATTACATATCGCAAGAGCTATCCCAGCTCAACCTACTATAACAAACAGTAGTGGTTCTATAGCAGGGACCTATTTTGTAATTATAGCGGGCTTCAAGCTTCCTTGATTGGCATGCAGCATATTTAAACAGGGATGATCAAAAATCGCGTCCGCAGCATTGCCCTTGTCTGTCTTTCTGCAGCACAAAGACCTGCCCCGGTGGGCAGCAGGGACCTGCCAGCCGTGCAGAGGTGGGCTTCCGTTTCACACTGGTGATGCTCATCCCCAATCCAAGGGCCAGCCTCCGAGTGGAGAAGACTTCTGTCTTAGCCGGCAACCTGTTAGGAGGATGAGCGGTCCTGCAATGTAGCAGCAAATGTGAGGTCCCACCAGGATGAGATACTTTTCCCATTTATGTGCGACCTGTAGTCCCAAATGGCCAACCTCCTGAATGGGAATAGCTTTTCTAAACAGCTTTTTCTTGTTCTGGCCATGGGCTCTACCTTGGAAATATTATCTATTGTAATAATAATATTATCTATAATAACAATATTATCTATCATATCAAAAAGCATGCCAAGAATTTACTACAGGAAGCAGGTGCAATTTTTAAATACAGTGCCCAGGTTGATGATCGTGTCTTTTGTCAACTTGGAGAACCAAGGAAGGACTTGGTACTCTGAAAAATAGTTATTTGATTGGTACAGCATGGAGAGGGTGGCACCAAACACTTGTGCAAAACTGAGCGGAGGAGCAGATCCGTTTCTGGAGGCGTAAGGCACTGGGAAATATTTAAAGGAAAGATGTTTGTAATTTGTGAGGTTGTTAGAGCCCAGAAATATACGGTGTGTTATGTTTGTCTCTTGTTAATAGTTTCTGTGATAAGAACAGTTGTGATTTGGGTTTATAGCTGGTTGGCACCCTGTGAAAGAAAGTGTGTTTCTGTGCACTCGCACAGAGATATTCTCCCGCGTGTGTTTTTAATAACACCTTTAGCTGAGGCGCTTCATAAACATGAGCTCTAACATGGTGAAATGGGTAAAGACTGATTATTTAGTATTTGATGAGTAAAAAAACTGAGGCCGAAGGGAAACCTGGGCAGCGAAGGAGGGCAATAACTTCACCTCAGGCTGGGGAAAAGGTGGGGAAAGTTGTGGTGTGAGCCAGCAGCAGTGGTGGGAGCCTCAAGCCTAATTAAGAATGGTTTGGTTGTGGGTTTTTCTTTTCGGGTGTAATACTTCGCCAAGTATTCCAGAAGAACTGTGCTTGTGGTTCTGCCCATTAAAATTTTATTAAAATATTTTATGTTTACTTCAAAGACTGACAGTGAAAAGAAAATGCTTCCTAAGTAGTTTAACGTGCAAACAGGTTGCAGGCCAAACTGGAAAAATAAGTGTCCTGATATTAAAAGACAAAGACCATGTGAATATTTACAGATCCTTTCCGACCTGTAGGATGGGCTTCCCTGACTTTTTGGCGTGGGCTGCTGATGCGGAGGGTGCAGGTGAGGAGGAGGAAGGTGTATGGTGAGGAGTGGGTGAAGGAGCACCCCTTTTTTTCTTGCTTTTCTGTTACGTACCAGCTTTTGTGCAGCAAACCTCCCCACCCTGTTGAATGCTTTTGGTTGCTTTAGATGCCATGGGCTGCCTCGGATGTCACCGCTCGCTGTGGTCCAGCAAAGTCGTCCTGCTGCTTCCTGAGCAAAAGACAGGGATGGGCTTCAAACACCATCAGATATCTCTGATTATTCCCATTATTTTGGAGATATTGGTGTAACTGAGTGTCGAAGGGCCGATCCTGCCCAGGTTTGAATGCTTTGGACTGGAAAGTGAGTTGAGCACCTTTCCCACCTCTTGCGTTCAGAGGTGATTTTTATGTTCCCTGGTTGTTCCCTGGGAAGTTTATAAAGACGAGATAAAGCCCTCGTCATCCTACTGACGTGGGTAATAATAATGTTTAGCGTTTCTCATCTTTGAAGTGCTTTACAAATATTAAATAATTAATCTGCCCAAGAATGGAAGAAAGAGTATCACCCTTTGACTGGGGAGCAGGGGCAGAGAAATCATACGGTTTCTCCAGGCCAGGGAGAGAGGTGCTACCACAAAGTGGTGGGGACATGGGTCCACTACATATGGTTCCCCGTCTGGGGCCACTTGACCACTGGCCGGTGTGCTTGGATGGCAGGATGGTAGCACTTGCACCAGGGGATGATATGCTCTCACTGTGCTTGTGACCCCTGCCCCGAGCAGGAAAGCAGCAGGTACATGGCGTTTCCTCCAGCATCTCCTGGAAAGCCCAGGTGGTCCCTCCAAGGAGAGAGAGTCACTTTATAGGACTTTTTTTTGCAGTAAGGAGGATGCTGGGAGTAACATAGCCTGTGATACGGATGAGGGCTGGTCATGATTTGGCTGTGGGAGGTTTGAATTGGGTTGGATCCCCTGTGGGGTATCCACACGAGGAGCGAGGGGGGCAGCTGCTGGACCTCGGATGGCAGCTTGTGAGCAAGAGGGGTGAGAGCAAGGATGATATGGCTTTGTTTTCTGGAGCAATAGAGAAAAATCATACAGACACAGTTTATAGCAGCTTTCCAGAGGTCAGGGACTTTCTATAAGCACTGAGTGAAGACCTTTAACGTAGATAAGTATTGTTCATTTCGCTGACATGGGGTAGCAAATCCCAAATCCAGGTGACTGTCCTTAAGCTCATGATTTACAGTGTGATGGGTGATGGAACCGGGAGGGTTTGCCGTGGAAGTGCCATAAATACGAGATGTGTTTTGCACCGGGCGTGGGGAGAGGCATCTCTGTATGTATCCCGGCTCCCAGCTGGTTGCAGCGGTGCCGGCAGCTGCCTGCCCTTGGCTGTGATGGGCAGGCAGAAACAGGGGCTGGAAACTGTGTTTCTCATAACCCAGAGGAATGTCCTCAATGACTTGCCTTCGGCTATTCTGGGATGACTTTTTGTCTCATTTCTTTGGGCCAGAAACTTCATCCTGGAGCTGAGAAACTTTTCTCAGTGAAAGTCACACTGAACTGGTGTATTTAGCAAAGTGTTGGGTTTTTAATCAAAAAGAAAACAAAATAAATCATGACCGGCTTTACCCAAGGTATTCTGATTTTTTTGCCCTTCACCTTAGCCAGAATGTGCTCTTGTGTATAGCAAGCGCTGCAGCACACCCAATCTGGCAACGAAGCCCCCATCTCGTTACTTTATTTGGCTTTTCCGTTTCTTCCCCTGCGGGTCCGGTGCCAGGCAACTAAAAATCATTTTGGCTTTCCCCGTCTTTATCTAACCTCCACAAAGTGGGCTAGGCAACCCGGTTATTTCCACACAATTCAAGCAGTGTTGTGGTTTTTTTTATCGCAGAGGGCAAATCCCAGAATAGAGCATAAATAAATAGATGATTTTCGAGGACTGTAGATCATTGAGCAAGATGCAGAAAAGGCCCCTTGTTTTGAAAGAGCAGTGTGAGGCTCAGCGACAATGAGTCTTGAAGCCCGATAAAAATCTCGAATGCTTTGAGGCTGTGTGTGTTGGGTGAACTTTATTTACATTTGGCACAAACGCGCTCATGGGTGATGTCACCCACTGCCAGCGTATGTGGATGGAGCTGTGAATAGAGCGTATCCTGGGTTGATATAAGGAAATATTGAATTGGGCTGAAGACTGTCATTTCCAAGTCTTGGCTGGGTTTTGAAGTCAGCCTGGTTTTCACAAGGAAAAATCCCCCCTTTTTTTTTTTTCTTCCTCCCCCTTTAAGAAGCAGACCCTGCCACCATAATAAATGCAGACAGCACCTATGTTGCTATTTCCATAACAAGGGAAAACTGCAATAACAATTCCTCTATATTCAGTCTCTTTCTAATCTCCCAAGACTTACGCCAGCGTGCCTCTGCTTTAAGACATTTGTTACTACCAGCAGTCCCCCCTTCTCATATTAACTCCTGCAAAACACATCTCCTTTGCTGGAAAGAGGGAAATTCGTCAGCCCTGGAAAAGAACAGGAACAAAAAACCACCTTAAAACTCCCCATCAAAACTCTTGACAGTTGAGCATGTAGACATAGCTATATATGCACGTGTAATTTTTTTTTAGCTCAGCAAATACATCCTATTGGGGTAAACATTTCAGTGCTGCCGAAGGGGCGTGCAAATGGGGAGGCAGCTCTCGTTTGCTGCGTAAGTAGGGAAACATCACCGTTGCAAAGCTCCGTCTTGGAAAAGACTTGGCTCGCTGCATATGACGGAGCTCCATCTTCCCCCCCACGCCGCCCAGAGTCACTACTTTGAATACAATAAAGTTGCTTTGAACTTTTTCAATTATTTAACAACTTTCAAGTGGAGAAATATTTGGGTCTTTTAATTTCATTTTTGGCTCCTCTTTTTTTTTTTTTTTCTTCTTTGCCTCCATTCTGTTTGCTAAACAGTAATTGCAGATCTTTCCTGCCACCTTTAATACTCCCAGCTAATTATCCTGAAATAAATCTCTTTCAAGTCTGCATGCCAGCAGTTGTGGGATATGAGCGGCTCTTTCAGCTCCCGGCTGCCTGTCACTCAAATGGGCCTCAGCTGCAGCTCCAAATGATGAGTATTAGTCTCCCGCTGGGATGATTCTCCCAATCTCCCCACTTCCAACAGCATCTCCCAGGGCTGCACCACGCTCCTACCTGTTAGCCTAATCTGGGATTTTCTTTTGCTAAGGCTGTTATTTTGAAAGGAGGAAGAGGATTCCTGGGAGAAAGGCACTCGGTTAACCTTTTCCTAATTGCCATTCAAAGCTGAAAGGAAGGGAAAAAATAAAAATAAAATAAGCTGATGGGTGTCACTGCACAGGAGGATGGCTTTGGGAAGGGTGGACGTACAGGTGGGGTTCCTCACTGACCTCCCGGCGTGATTTATTTGGCCAAGGTAGGGTTTTGGGGGGCAGGCTCCCAATTTCGGCAGCCTGCCCTCCCTGGGCACTCGCCTGCATTACTTCCAGCTTGTGTCCCGCTCACTCAGAAACAAGGTTGTCGGGCGGTAGGCAGAGCTAAATGCTCCATCATTAATTTATTATGTGCTAGCAGTAATAGCAAGGGCTATTTTTAAATGCCACTTAAGCTCGCGCTCACACATGGGTTTGTAATTTGACTATAGGACATACATAAAATTACATACTGTTACGCACTTAAAGATACGGTTTTAAATGAAAGAACTATTAAACTATTAGTATTTAAAGTGCTTACTATTTTTTTTTTTCTGCTGTACACGCACCTTTTATTGACTTAACAGTTGGATTACCTCCAGAAACAGCCTTGCCAGGGGGTGCCATGCGGATGCGTCCTGGCCGGGCAACATGATGGGGTTCATGGTACCCATCGCCTTTTGGGTGCTGCTGATGGGGGGCTCAGCAGCAAGGGCTGCTCAGGAGGCGGCGTGGGCATCCCCTGGCTCTGGGCTCGCATCTCCACCTTGTTTCTGAAGCAAAAGGGTTGAGTTAGCCATTAAATGCACACTCAAGTTGCTTGGCTGGCCTTGAATCCCTCTTCCTGAAGAGTTGTTTTTCACTCAGGGCTCCCTCTCTAAACCCGCGATGGGCTGCATTGAATTAATTCTATTAACTGCCAAAGGAATTCCTTGCTGCCGAATTATATTTCCTCTCTCTGTAAATCATTTCACCGCTGCTTTCCCTGACAGTTATGCAAGTGACCTTTTGATTTCACCGTTTTTTTTTTTATTTATGACATTGCTAACCACTCTATGGCTGTGCATCGCAGTAAGATTGGGCAGTCACGTGGGATGCTTGAGAATATAGAATATTTTATAAACATTCATATGTATATATTAAAAAAAATGAAAACAACAAAGTTGAATGTTTCAGACTTGGACCTTGGAAACATAATATTTACACTGAGTAAGTCTTGTTAGTTTTAAGAGTATTTCTGGGTATTTTCACTTCCAGAGGAAGAATTGCTTGAAACCCTCCCCTTCTAACTGAGCATCCTTTTTTGGGGTTTTTTTTGTTTGTTTGTTTGTCACCAGGCCCAGCTCTGCAGAGGCCAAGCAGTCACTGGGTTAAGTGGGAGCTGTGGATGCTCAGAGCTTTGGTAATGTCAGAGCCAGGGGTGGTATCATCTGACTTGTGTTGTACAGGGGTGGGAATTCCCCCAAGGAAAGGGGAATCAGACACCCCAACTTCTGCGCTGGGCTTTGTGGGTGGTGTAATACCATAGGCACGTCTCTTCTGCAGCAGCAAAAGCAATTCCTGGGTGGGGACGAGACCCTCTAAAAGCTCCTGGCTCATGTGGGGAGCCCTGCCCCTCTTGCCTTCTTGCCATGGTCCCATCCCAATGGGTCTGAGCACAAAAATGCTGTGAGTGCAACTGCTATTCTAGGCTGGGAAACCATGTTGGCATCTCAGTGCTTGATTTGTAAGTCTAATGAGAAGTTAGAAGTGTCAATGGCAGCACTTGCAGGCACAATTATGGCACCTGCAAAAAAGGGAGCCTGCTTTTCCCATTTGGCTCATCCTCTGGGTGCAAGTCTTGTATAAATATAGCAGTCTGACGAGGAGAGCCGGGATGATGTCTGCCTTGCCATGGGTGAAGTCCCCTCTCAGGTAGGAAGCAGCAAAGAAAGGAGCTGTACCGCCGTCAATAAAAACCTGAAAACCAGAAGAGATCCCCACTCTGGCCCTTTTAACAAATCCAAGGCATCGTGGTTGGCTTGTGCAAGGTTTTGTGTAAGTAATAAATTGAGGTTTCCTGCAAAACATCTGGTTGATTCAGCTCTTATCTCACTCCGCAAGAGGTGAAAAAACCCTCTGTGGTTCTCCTTTGCCGTCTTACAAATATAGATACCTATTTGTAAGGAAATATCAAAATAGAAGTTTGAAAGTATTCTCACGTTCGTTCCCCAACGCTGAATTAAATATGTTTTGGGGCTGTTTGTAATGCCCTTTTCAGTCCTGGTTAGATAGCAGTGCAGAACAAGCATCTCATTCTTATCTGAGTTTGTAGCACTCTTGCAAGGGCCAAGGTTCACAGTCTTCGAAAGCAAAGCCCGTGGTAAGGGCTGCAGAAACACCGTGCATTTACATTGTGCCTCTTGCACCTTCTGTGGTTTAAACCCGAAACCAGACTTAAACTTTGGACCTGCTGAGCCCTTGTAACCCATGCCTGGGGTCATATAGTTTGGTCCAAGCCATCCAGTCCCTGGCAGAAGGGAACATATGATACACATGCAACATATACGCTAATGTATTCCGTAACATCTCAGGACGCGGTCGAATCTGGTTCAACATCTTTGCCTATCTCAGATGATGTAGCTCAGATAATATGTAATTGTGGGCATCACTTGCATCCTTCAAAGTCTGCTCCTGCTTTTTTTTTTTTTTTTTTTGGTCTCTGGGTCTTTGCGTTTGGTCTGTATCCCCCATCTTTGTCTTTAAATTATGTCCTGGCCATTATCCCGGTTTCCACCCTTCAACCTCCAAAACCAACATGAGGGAAAAAAAAAAAATTCTGACTCCTTTCGCTGCTCCTGGTATGCTTGCCCACAGCCTTCCTGAAAAAAACCAATAAATAATGCTCCTCATCCCCCTAAAATTAAATTAAACCCAAATTTCTCTGGGGAGAAGGCTAGGTTAATTACAAAGAACTACCAATGCCATATCTAAAAAGGCTCCTTCATTTTCATTTTTAATATTTAGGATGAAACTTAATATCTGATTTTTTTTTCTTTTTTTTTTGACCAAACTAGTCAGTTTAGAAGCAGAGAGGCTGCCAAACACATCTAATACTATTCTGCCCAAAAGCTTCCATCAATTAACTCCTTGCAGTGTTTGCCGGGGAGACTGCAAAGGGGAAGACAGTGCTGCTCTGGAGCCAGCCGAAACCTGGATGTTCGGCATGGTTACGGTTTGGTGAGAATTGCTTTCTGCTTGAACGTTTAGGGGCTTCGCTCTGTAGCTTCAGCATGTGCAAACCACGTTTGTGTCTGGTATTAAAGTTAGTAGAAAACTTGGTGAAGCCCTAGAGATTGATGTGAAAGTATATATTGGATTGCCTAAGAGGAAAGCGTTACATTTATATTTGAAAGCAGGATGGGAAACAATGGGTACCTCCGATGTCCATGAGTTGTGGTTGGCTGTTTGGGAGTGAAACTGCCCCAAATAGGAATTAAACTGTGAATCTGAATGCCAAGTGGGAATGTAAAGATGATGGCTTGCAAAATCCAGTCTGCAAAGAAAAAGGCACCGTTGTTACACCTAGGTGGTAAAATATTTTCAGTTAGTTGAAAGGAACAGAAAAATGATGATGAAATTAAGAGTTTTATGCATGTTTAATAGAAAGTATGGGAATGGCAAGAGAGGCACACTGTGTAACAGGGTCACGTGGATAGTTCATACAAATATTACTATTATTCAGCAGGACAGACAGACTGTTACCAAACCAGACAGGTACACTCTCGTTGTTGTATCTCCGATCGGCGCCATCAGTTTTGCAGACTGATTTACTGAACGCTATGTTCCCTTCAGCACCTATCGATCCGTTCAAGTATCTATTGATCTCTATATCTACACCCAAATTCATCCTATGCACACAAGTGTTTGGGTGTGCGCCCAGGTATTCTGGGTTGTTGCTGGTCGCCTCTTTTCAGAATGGAATAGGGGAAAATGGTTAAATATCCACGGTGAGCTTGGCTGCCTGGTGCAAGCAGGATGCTTTGACTCTGCACGACATCCTGCTTGGTTTGGAGAAGAATTAATATTGAGAATCGCAATGTTAAATCATTAACTTCTAAGGAGCTGAAGGGAAAAAGAGAGATCACTTAAAGGATCCCGGCGTGTTGCCCCTGGCTTGATCTGTGCTGGTCTGCGTACAGTATAAACCACCATTGAAACACTTCTTGCTGCATTATATAGCACAAGGTCCAGGCCATTTACAGACCTACCCTCCTCCTAGCAGTGATGTCTTCTTTATACTGGGGACATAACTTTAATGAAGCAGTGAAAGGAAGAAATGCAAGGCAAGGTTTCAAAAGCTGGGGCGGGGGGGGGGGGGGGGGAAGACCAAGCCAAAAAAAAAAAAAAAACCCAAACAAAACCCAAACCCCAAACTGCCTGAAATTAAGCTCCTAAATAGGTAGAGAGGAGATGTGTCTATCGCCTGCCTCTCCAGCTTGAAGAGCTGGGTGGGTGCCCATCATGGGGATGTCCCTGGTCTACTG